>NC_051154.1:65979004-66099003 GCF_013339745.2 Dermacentor silvarum | reverse complement strand
TTCTTACATTCTTGGTGTGATTCATCAGCCATTCCTTTGCTGATTGAGCATTCGTAATAGTTTCTTGGGTGGTAAATGTCTACAAAGTAAAGAAGAGCATTACTCATTTAGGAGCAGTTTCATGATAATAAAGGATGAAGACCCTACAGCACTTGCCTTTGATGCAATGATGAACAGAGTCGTCTCTGCACTTAGGTTTTTTAGTGTCTTTGCAAGGTGAGTGCCATCAATGTTGGAGACAAATGAACATTTGGGCCACACTGGTAAGGCTGCAGTGCCTCAGTCACCATGAGAGGGCCCTGTATAAATTTTAAATATGAGTGAAACTCAGTTGATGTGACATCATGGGGTCACCATAAACACAGTTGCAGTCTTTGAAATGATTCACAAGTTTTTTCTGCAAGTTCACCTAACATGAAGAAAGACATGCCAAAATTACAAGCATAATTATTAATTTCACAAAATGCAATTTCAGCTGCACAACTAACAGAAACACTTACTAGGTCGGAGCCTCCAATGCCAATATTCACAACATCAGTGATGGATTTTCCAGAGTAGCCCTTCCACTCGCCCTTACGGACAGAGTCCGAGAATTCCCGCATGTGCTTTAAGACAGCATTGACGCTAGGCATCACCTGTAACAAAATTCCCACATTAAGATGAAGTCAAGGACGACAATACTTATACTACCACACACTGTATCAAAATAATCTTGGCTATGACTTGCATCACTAGGACATCTTATTCACAAAACCATGAAACCATGCAATACTATACAATACTATGCGCCTTGGTTTAATAGCCATCTACGTCGCCTTAACAATAAGAAATGCCTCTACAGACAGGCCGACTTAAACAGGCAATCCAATTCCTGGCAACGCTACAAAGCCTGCGATAAGGAATATCAGTCGGCGCTGATATCTACTCGCCGCCATTTCTTCTCACACGATCTACCATCAATGTTAACAAACAACCCTCGAAAGTTCTGGCAGACAATCCTTCCAATAAACCCGATATAACCCTCACCGATGCTGTAGGTGACAGTATTCCTGCGGCTGAATGCGCTGAAGTATTCAATAAAGCATTCACATCAGTTTTTACCAGAGAAGAGGCTTTTTTAGCCCCTATCACAATGAATATTTCCAACACCTCAATGTCCGAAATAATTATTAGCGAGACCGGTATCTTATCTTTACTAACGAAACTTAAAACTTCATCAGCCTCTGATCACCTAGGTTTCAACAACAAAATACTCGTGAATTCATCAGAAGGTATTCATCGCATATTGTCCGCTATTTTTTCACAGGCTCTTTCATCTGGTATCGTTCGAAGCGACTGGCGGTTAGTTAAGGTTGTGCCGATTTTCAAGTCTGGGGATCACTCATTGCTTCTCAATTATCGTCCCATTTCATTAACTAACACAGTTTGCAAACTCCTTGAACATGTGATTCACTCCCAGGTTATTAACTATTTAGAAGAACATAACATCATCTTTATGTACCAACACGGTTTCCGTAAAGGCTACTCGTGCGAAACGCAACTTGCTGGATTCATCCAAGACCTACATTCATCTGTCGATGCGGGTATTCAAGTCGACTCGATATTTCTAGATTTTTCAAAAGCTTTTGATAAGGTACCTCACAATCGGTTATTAACCAAATTAGCACTGCTTAATATTCACCCTCTTGTTTGAGCATGGGTAAAAGATTTTCTCTCTTCCAGGTTTCAGTTTACTACTGTCAATAACCAGAATTCTTTCAGCCAAGTACATTCTGGCGTCCCACAAGGAAGTGTAATTGGTCCCTTACTTTTCCTGATATTTATTAACGATTTACCTAACTCTGTTTCGTCCCAAATCAGACTTTTCGCTGATGATTGTGTAATTTACCGTAACATTTACTCTAATGATGATCGCCTTGCCCTACAATATGACATTGACTCAGTAACAGCATGGTGCTCTACCTGGCTCATGCAACTTAACCCTTCAAAAACAAAATGCATGTCTTTCACTAACCGTAAGTCTCGAATTCCAACCGCATATACCTTAAATAATAATCCACTTGAGTTGGTAACCACTTATAAGTACCTCGATGTTCACATTTATTCCAACTTAACATGGAACCATCATATTAACCTTACTGTTGCATTCGTTAATTGGTCATTAGGTCTTTTAAAACATAACCTAAAGCATGCCCCTTCCCACCTCCGATCACGTGCTTATACCACTCTCATCCGGCCTAAAATCGAATATGCTTCGGCAATTTGGGACCCCCATCAAGCATACCTAATAAACAGCATTGAATCACTGCAGAACCGCGCAGTTCGTTTCATCTATTCTGATTATTCACGTCATACCAGCATCACAGCATTGAAGAAACGTGCTGGCTTTCAAGAACTATCTCTCCGCCATAAAAGTGCACCGTTTATCACTTTTTCATAAATTGTATCATCACTCAACCCTTCATAACGACTTTTTTGTTTGCCATCTGCTATTTTTGATAGACGCGACCATCCTTTCAAGTTCAAGCGCATGTCATGTCGTTCATTTAAGTATGCACATTCATTCATTCCACGCACTATAACTGACTGGAACGCTTAGCCTCCATGTGTTGCTACGACCACAGATCACGATAAATTTTTTAATCTACTGTCTGCTAGTACTACAGCGTAATAATTGTGTAAACTGTTATCTAGATGTGCATCGGGTTTTTTTTTGTTTATTCCTTATACTTCTATGATGATTCTCGTATTTTTTAATAAATTTGTTTGTAGGTTGTATAGCTGTTATTAATCTGTATAGTGTTGCATAGTGTTATGACTGTATAACGAAATTCTAACTTGCTGGTATAGTGTAACATGTGTTCTTTTGGTTGTTGTATTTGTGCCCCCCCCCCCCCTATGTAATACCCTCGGTTGCGAGGGCCTTTAGGGGTATTTTGTATAAATATAAATTACACACTGGGTGTGTCAGGTAAGACAGAGCCAGTTGTAAAAGAAAGTGCAGCCTTCTGGGTGGATGAAACCACCTGTATGTTAGCAACTTCATAAAGAACCCTCCTGTATTTCTTGTTCTTTTAATTAGAAGCAATTACCTGCTTTTATTTTAAACATGTCAATACAAGATTTGTAAAGCACGTTTTAAACATCACTCAAATATTTGCAACATGCTACCTCTTGTGTAACTGTTTTGAACACATTTAAATGAAAGCAACTGTGACATGCAAGTGACAGGCCAGGCCATGGCTTTCTTTGAAGCACAGGAAAAAAAAAAAAAAAAAAAGCTGTGCAAACAGTAACATGTCCTTAACGAAGTCATGTTTTCAAATGTGCTCTACAAACTTTATACTGACAATCTGGCCATAAAGTTATCCATTTAAAAAATTTGATTATTTGTAATTACTCAGTAATTCATCTTCAACAGTACCACTTAAGACAGACAAGCAAAATAAACAGGACAAGGGTGGTCCTGTTTTCTTGGAGCTGTTGATGGTGGATTATTACCAACTTGCCCAATTTGCCATCCCAAGTTTGATTTCTTGTAGAAGGGGCTCTTCTCTATGTTACATTTCTCCTGCTAACCCTGCCATGCTGTCATCCATGATAGCTTCACATGTCTGAAAGGCAAGAGTGGCATCGTGATATGCTAGGCTGCCACTTTGTTCTCCGGACTTGCAAGCACTCCGTGTTGGATGATCCCCTTCCCAGGGCACTCCCGAGGGTGTGTCTGAAGTCTTTGGTCTGAAGCCTGGCAGCAAGTAAGGTTTTTAAGTAGCTTGTAAGTAGCTTGGACACGCTCAAGGTACAACCTGAGGTATTTGGCTGAAGACTTCTATGCAGGCGATTGAAGCATTGTGGAACACCATCAGATAACTTCAGTAAAAAAAACACAACAGTCAAGCCGCAAGAACTATTAGTGCTTGGTGGGCAACTGGTGCCAGAACATGTCCTGGATGTTCTGTGCAGAGACCTGAAGTATTGCACTGAGCCTCTCTCAATGAGGAGAGGGAGCACTGGGAAGAGAAGTGTAGCGACCAATGACAGAAGGAGATTATTCTAGGTGCATTCCAGAGTGCATCGATGCTCTGTCCAAGGTTTGCGAGACACACTGTTGATGCGATGGCGAGGAACCAGTAGTGGGTTACCTCGGTGAAAGCAATTCCAGGGTGCTGATCTCAGACAAGGAAGGCTTCTTTGCGGTTATGCCAAGGAGCATTTACATGGATAAAGGAAGGGCCACGGTTCACAAGAACTTTATTGGTGTGCTTGATAAGCCATCCAGGATTCACAACCAAGCCATCTCTGCTGCATGACATGAGTGAAGATCGCGTTGCTGATGAAGTGAAGAACGAAGGTGAGAAGGGGCTGAACATTATCTTCAAAGAAAAAACAAGAGGTGAACACTCCATTTCGATGTGTGTTTTCAAAGTGCAGGATTTGGCAGCACGTCATTTCTAGCTCTCTTTTGACACATCTTAATAGGCAGAGTGGATGACCTTCGAAGAGCACAGTTCGTGGAAGCAGTAGAGTTTCTAAATAGCTCCAATCTACTGAGGTACGAGAAGTTTTGCTTAGACGTTGCCATGTATTATCCTTTGCTGCAACACCATCTTGTGCATTTTGTTGAAAAGTGTATATGCAAGGGTAATAGAGAAGATCAATTTTCAAGGAAAGTGGATTGTCTATTGCTAGTTTTGTCGAGCTACTGAGCTTTTATTTAAAGTCAGCATTTGTTGAATGAGAAGGGAAGCGGTAAAAGAACAGCACATGTCCAGTTTTATTGAGCTATCTGTGTTAAGAGGAAAATTTAGCTCGGGGGTTTCTATCTAAATAGATGGGAACGAAGGAATGTTTTTCTAGGCACTCGCTGCACGAAATTTGATGAGGTTTGTTGCATTTAAAAGAAAACGTTAAAATCTAGCGACTGTTGGAAGCATATTGTTTATTTAGGCTGTTGATTTTGTTTACAAATTCTCGAAAATTGCAAAATTAAAAAAGAACGAAATGATATAATTTAAAACTAATTTAGCAATAAAAAACGTATAATTCTCTAAACTGCACCTAATTATACATATAAAGCGGACAAAATTGAGCATCACACACCACTCTGAAATAAACTGTTTGTGAGGACTTTTACAAAACCCATGAAAACATTGTAGCAAATTCACATAAACTGTATAATGATATATAAAATTTGTCTGCTTTAGATGCTCTAATGGATGCAGTTTACTGAACTGCGATATCTGTTCTTAGTGGAGAGTTAAGCATTGGTAAACTTGTAGTTCTATTTTTTTTTTTTACTTACTGATTATCGGCAATTTCTTAAAAAACTTCCAGGCCCTAAATTAAAATTATGCTTCCTACAGTCACCGGAATTTAACTTTCTCTCAAATGCAACAATTCCTTCAAATCGGTCCAGGGATTGTCCCATAAAAGCATTTCTGCATTTTACATGTTTTTGAATAGGCAGCATCAAACTTAACCCCGAGCTAAAGCTCCCGCTAAGTGGTGCTGTTGAAGATGGATCGTTGGCAATGTCCAAATTTGCAATCTAATAGGTTCATTACTCAATGATTAACTCAAAAACTACTGAGGGCTTCCTCAGGAGGTTGCAAGCAACACACAGTTGGCTTCAATCACACAGACGTCACTTTTTTTTTTTTTACTTGCTCCACGATAGATGTGACACCCAGTATCAATGAACAGGTACAAAAGCAACGAAAAAAGGTGAAATCAAAACCATGCATTTCATTAATGATGATTGAAGCAGAGAGAGATGTAGAATTCCCAAATCTGCAGAGCTCCATTTACTACCCCCAAGTGCACCACTCAACATACAGTAAATGCACATTAATCTCATAGGAGTCACATACATCCAAGAAATGTAATTTTAACTAAATGAGCTCTCCAGAAATTTGGATGGTTTGAGGCAGTTTCTGCAAAGGAAGCCCAAAAGGAAGTCCGAGTTTGGGAAACAAACACGGGACTGCCACCTGGTTAGACAGTCGCTATACCAACTAAGGAGATGGCAGCGGGCAGCGCGAGGCCAAGTTATTTGACAACCTGAATACATGAAGCGGAAACAATGTTTTAACAAAATGCATTGTTCCTGTCAAGCAGTCTGTCACTAGCCTCATGAAGGAGCAATAACATTTTGCAAAATAAATCAGTTTCCTTAAGAATTGGGTTAACGTTTACTTTAGTATAAAACACCACACACTGCTCACAAATTTATTTGAAGGCAGTGTGCATTTTGCTATAACATGCAGCATACATGCATTACAAACTAAGTGAATGTCTCAAGAATTACCAAGTGTGCCATTCACACAAATACAGTGTGCAATTTCCCATCTGAACCTGCGACCCTGTCCTTGAAGGCAGAATGCCATGGTCAACTACAGCGGGTTTTTGCATGTTTTACATCGCAGTCGAACAATATTACAGCAGGCTGCACTTTACAATGACACTATAAACCAAACTCGACACAACATATAGTCAGAACTGCAGTACAGAATGCATGACTACTTACATCCTTTCCATCTACAAGGATGGGAGTATTGCTGCGGTTTCGCAATGCAATGTGAAGCACTGCCTCCCTTCAGTGAAGTTGATCTTTTCCCCACGAAACATTGCATCACGGGCCAATGCGACCTTACGTGACTTGACGAGGTCAAACAGTTTCACTAAAACTTCTTCATTGATGATGTTCTTGGAGTAGTCAAACAAGAGGACGCCAGAGTCAGGTGTATTTAATTTAATGCTGCAACAAAAGCAAAACAATTGGAAATTACACGCCAACGAAACGATGCATCACGCGATAAATTGCTCAAGCCGCTCCAAGTACGCTTGTTCTCAGGAATTTACTAGAACCGCCCGAAAAAAACAAAGAAAGAAAGAAAGAAAAAAGCAGGAGAATGCGTTTAACCTGGAATTAGACGTGCCGACTGCTTATCTGTCTGCGAAAGCAGTAGATTGCGTAGTAACCGCGCGAAAATTTTGCGCGGTTACGCATTTCCCCATCTGAAACCAGAACCATTAATCAAGTGCGCCACTGAAATTGCTGGCCATAAACATGTTTTACCAGGAAGAAGAAAGTAAAAATGAGCGGAACTTTAATTAAACCAAGTATTGGTAATCGTAAAGTAAGATAAGGTCCAGCAATTGTATTTACTTCAAAACACGAGCCGTAGGACGGTGTGCATCGGGACGTACGATACACTGGTAAATAGCAGGAGAGAGGTGGCCCGTGAAGGGCGAAGTCGAAAGAAAAGCAATTATCTCGGGCGAGTTCCTGTCTCCTTGTGGCAAGCAAGTTGCAGGAAAACGTCGAACACACAGGAAATCCCAAGGTCAGGGAAGGACATGATGAATGAGGGCCTTCACCAGTTAGCATCGAAGCTATAACATAGGCAGGATATACAGACAGTTAATGTTAACACACTTGCTGACTCGCATTAGCCGCTCCTGCTTAAACAAGCACAAACTGGACGCCTCACCTGAATTTCTTGAACCGCTGAGAATCCTTCTTGAAGAGCTCCGGCATACTGATCCTCTTCCCATCAGTGTCATAGTATCGCGGAGCTTCTTGAACACGGGATCGTCTAACAAAAGTGGTCTTGAGCGAATGTGGCCATAACTATGACTTCCCAGCAAAGCGAAATGCCCGCAGTCGTAGACGCCGTCTTCAGCGGGCGGCGATACTCAGTCCGATGACTCTCCTCCGGTGCAAGCCAGTCAGCCAGCCAATCCAGCTGTCAACAGCACAGCAAACACGGGCGGGGGCTTCTGGATCTTTTGGGTCGTTTGGTCTGTGGTTTGGTGCGGAAGGAGAAGGTGCACAAGGTGTAGAAGGCAGTGAAGCAGTGAAAGGGTAGGCAAGAGAATAATAAAGAGAGGGAGAGCTCAAACTCCGCCCACAGTAGTGACTGCAGCTCCGCCTACTTACTTTGGGGAGATTCAAATGCGCTCAGTTGGACCACTTCAAGCAAGCAATCTTGCGCGCGACGGCGACAAGCGATGCGATGGAGATGGCTGTCTCGGCTGCTCGTCGCCTACAAGTCGAACCCCACGCGAGCGACGACCTTGAGCAACATTATTTTTGAGATTTACAACCGGCCCCCTCCCTCGCTATGTATATCAAGACGTTCGTACAAAAACACCTGTATTTCCGACATTCCAGCCAGGATCAGGCCGGCTGAAATGTCGCAAAATAAAGCCCAAACCGCACGAGAGCGATTTTCTGCGCGACGGCGACGAGCGACGGCTTCGAACTCGTCGCCCGGAAGTGCTATGAGCGACTAGCCAATAGCGCGAAGCCGGAACTGGATGTACATCAGTCAAGTACTACCGATTGTCGCACGGAACGAGCAAACGACTAGATTTTGATACGTGCAAGTAACGTAGTGCAAGACCT
The DNA here is from genome assembly GCF_013339745.2 of Dermacentor silvarum. Classification (NCBI taxonomy): domain Eukaryota; kingdom Metazoa; phylum Arthropoda; class Arachnida; order Ixodida; family Ixodidae; genus Dermacentor; species Dermacentor silvarum. The sequence goes on along the minus strand of NC_051154.1, from coordinate 66,090,593 downwards.
TTAGAAATACTTATGCAGCTCTTTACACTAAACACATCAACTTAAATTAATAAAGCAAGCGTCACGCCAGTTTCGGCGAGTATTTGCTGCCCTCATACCGGCAACACCGGGAGACGTGACGTCTCAAAGTCATCGCGATCGTCTCGTCGCTCGCATGCTGTACGACTTGTAGGCGACGAGCGAACGCGACATCAGGCAATCTCGATATTCTCAGGCGTGTTTCTCTGTGTCTCCTCTTCTAACTATCTTATAGAAAACATGTAATTATGTGGATCGACACGGTTTTTTTTATTATATAATGAGCCTTTCATCGAATAATTATAATCGGTTGTGTCGATTTCTATTCAAAACATGAATTGATAAGCGCGGTAGTATACATCCTAAAGTACAAAATTGTTTGGGTGTGGAATGAAGTTCCGGCTGGCCGAACAGGTGGCCTTTACAAAACAATTATCTGTTGCTTGTCACTGCCAGAACGTTACGTTGTAGCCGCATTAGTAGCTAATACTAGATGGACTGTCGAAAAATGCAGTCACGATAAGTGTTAAATAGAACACCAATCCCAATAAGCCGCGTATTTTCAGGGCGTATATTTCTCTAAAGTGGTGCAAGGCACGAGCACACTCGAGTGTGCTGGTGAATGGGTATGCTTTGCGGGCTAAACATGGCTTCAATTTTACATTAGAACATGCCCCATAATAGTTATCTACAAGCTTATATAATTAGTGAATTTTAGTTAATTAACGTGCTTGTTGGGTGGAGTTGTTTGCGCACGTAGCATATAATACAAACAGCACTCGCATAACTCACGTGCCTGTAAGTGGCGATGTTTGAGGCGCCAAAGAAATAGCGTCGACACCACTGCGCATGCGCGAGACGCTAACTGCGTTTGGGTTTTGCGTTGGGCATAAAAAGTAGCGCCATCCACTTCCCTTCTCCTCCGTTCCACTATCGCGCTCGGCGCGACCAGCGCGATCGAGGCGCGATATCGACAGTGGCGCCGCCTGCGTCGGGCCTGCCGTGGCAGACGACAGCTAACGCGCTACCAGAGGAAATCCGAGGAAAACTTCGATCGCGCCCTGCGGAGAAGTTTTTGAGGCGCGATTTTGCTTCGTCAGTCAGTAACTGGTCTTAATAATGCCGTTTTGGAAGTAGCAACGCGACGATGCGACACGACGCAAATATCAAGTGTGCAGCAAGCGTTTGCGCACGCCGGATGGTAAACAAAAAAGCCTTTTGCCCTCGCCTTGTCGGTTGCGGCAACTTAAGGCGCAGCAGCATGCTATCACAACGAAGTTCTTGTCCCTAACACGTTTGATCCGTTTGTGCGTACACTTTCGTCGCACAGGCCTGAGAATGGCAGTGGGAGCGCGCTGGAAAAAAATATACAAAAGCGCAACGCGTGCTTCCACGTGACATGGATTGGCCAATGGGGGAGCGGAGGAGGCTGGGGCGACCGGAGGCGGCGAGAGAGAAACACCGGGTGTGAGCGCGGTAGCGCCAACCTTTCCCTTTCCCTCAAGAACCACTTATCATCATCGGCAAGATCTAAAAATGGCGCTACTTTTTATATATAGGGGTTTTATTGGGCACGCTATTTCAGCGATTTAGCGGGAGCCCCAAAAGCAGCCCCAAAAGTTTTGCGTCAACAAACATGGCGGCACCCATCGAGCGACGGCTCTCCGACTAACAAACTCGGCTTGATTTGTGGTAACGCGTGAAGTTCGTAAGCTAGGAGAAGTGACTGCGGTTATCGTTTTCTCTCAAATAACGCGTGTAATGAAGATTGGTTCATTAGACGCCGCTGATTCCGAATTCGATTGTCGATTTCATGGCTCGTAGGCCTAACGTGGATTAGCTTGGCTGGTGAAGCCACGTCAAGTTGGTTACTCAAAATTAGGCGCAACAAATAGCTTGCTGCTAATAAAAATAACCTCTCAACTGTAGTTAAACGCAAAACCACGAAAGTCAAAATTACTCTTCTATCATAACATAGCATAGCTTATTTTAATATTTATAATAGCTTTTCTTGACACCGTAGTGGCGCAAGCGCAAGACGCTATTCGCGAACGCAAAGCCCTATTCTAAAACTCTTCTCTCCTGCATGTCCCAACGCTAACACCCGCAAAGCTCTTTGGGGCCCCAAACTTTTGGGGCCCCTATTCTAAACTCTCTAATTAAACAGGTACATTGTGAGCCGTTAGCGTTGCTATACTCGAAAAAGAAGCAATAATGTTGAAATTCGTATCATCCACGTACGCCATTTCACATATGTCGTTGACAATGACTCCACCGTAGAAATTACTGAAGTCTGCAGGTTTTTCCACAAGTCAAAAACAAACAGCAGACTTCTGCGACCTTGCAGAGTGCGCCCAATTTCCAGCGAATCTATTCTTCTTTCTTTTTTTTTTCTAGCAGTTGTACTACAAAATTCAGTTGCTTGTAATTAACCCACACACTTTAAAACGTTGCCCGCATATGTGACTCGCCCGTTTGCACTGTCCGCATAGAGTAACCCGCATATAACGCTTTCTAGCACTCAAAAACATTTGTTTCCTTTTTTGCTTTCGTCTTTAGAGCTGCAGTTTCATCATGTTACCGCGCGCGCACCAACATGTCCATCTGTTCTTACTTATGCCGAAGGAATTTTTAGACAAGGGACTTCACCCACGCACTTTTTAACTTGGCATGCATATCAGATGACGCTGATGGCCCCATTTTAAAGTACCGCCATCTACTCTCTCCTCTGCCATCTCCTCTCCTAAAGCGCTTTTTTTTTTCTTTGCTTTTTGCTTGCGGTAGCTAGTCGACGGTGGCGAACCTCCAAAACCCCCGTTGAAGCTAGAGTCATAGAGAAAGGAATTCAACCCCAAGAGGGCACACCCATAGGGCCCAGCGGACGAATTGACTGCAGTGTGCCAAGCGGTCGGCGTCAATCACTTCCGGTTTCGGTTTTGGGCGCGCGTATTTTGAACGCAAGCTAGCACGCCGGCTGCGCCCCCCCCCCCCCCTTTTTTTTTTTTTGCTCACGCAGAATCGGTTCATTATTCAGTAAAAATGATTGCGAACGATCTCGTAAAGTTCCATCGAATCTGTGCCACGTGCAATTTCACAAAGTACGCAAGACCTTTTGTGCAATGAGGAAATATTTATTTTGCTCTATATAAACGCTCGTTCCGCGCTTTTTGTGCGTTCATACAACGTTGTGACCCCAGCAGGTAAGGCAGTAGTTCCTGTATGTAGCTCCACCGGACGGCACCAGCTGAAAAAAAGTAAATTACAAGCATGTTACATTTACAAGCACGTAACAGCATGTTACAAGCATGTGTCATTTTGGTATTTAGACATAGCAATACTAGCAATGGGCGGCATACAAACAAAGAAATTCGCTTTTACATACATGGCGTAGAAAATCCCGACTCATCCCAAGCAATACCATAAAATATGAAAACATCTGATTTCCAAGCGTTGCCCATTTCCGGGCATTTCGTGCACTTTGGCAGCACAATACACGGGCGACTTCGCGTTTCCAAACTTGGCCTCGGGCGACGCGACGGTACGCTACATACTAGAGACGGACGCAACAGGCACTCAAGACAAATGCGTGAGTGCAATGCCTTTTTTCATCCTTAGAAGACGGAATTTTCGAATTACAAGTTTCTGATATGTTCGTCGGCGTTATCTTTCGCGCGTTCTGCCGGCGCCAGCAGCACACCCCATGTTATCATTTTGGCAATCGCCCATCGCGTTTTCAACAGGCGTGAGTACCGAAAGAAGGTATATGTTGTTGCGGAGCCACAAAAAACGTCACAGACTTGTCCCTCTAAGATTCATTACACGCCAAACTAACTTTATCAACACGGCCGAGTGTTATCGCTAACTGCGTCACAGCGCGCTGTGCGGCCAGCGTGCCTCAAAAGTACCAGAAAGTAACGAAATTACTTTTCAGTAATGTCTGGCGTCAGAGAAAGCGGCACAAACTCATCCTAGCAAGATGCACTAGACTACGCACCATGCACGGCCGAGTTAGTTCTCGCTAACTGCGACACGGCCCTGTGCGGCCAGGTGGCTCAAAAACCAAAATAAGTTACCATAATCCCTAGGAGCGTCGGAAACATGTCTCAGCACGATTCATTTACTCAAATAACTGCGCCAGGACGGCCGAGCTGTTTTTCGCTAACTGCGTCTTAAAGGGCAACTGAAGAATTTTCAAAAAAAGTGAGCTTTGAATGAATTGTTATAATTTGCGCCCCCTGAATGCAAAAATCATAGTTAACAGGCCAGAAGTCACCGCTGATCGCCTTTATTTAGCATGAACCAGCCGCGGCCTTTGCGGGGGACGCCACGGTGTTGCGAAAGTCGACGGTCCGAGCGGCCACGAAGGGTTCCATGTATTGTGCCGTGCAGGTGCCGAGAGGAGGAGATATCCAGGGAGATTAGAAAACTGTTTTATACACATGTACATGGTATATTACAAGATGGGCTACATGATATTGGAGCCGTCTACGTGCTAACATCTTTGCATGTAGTAGCGTTTACACCTCCGAGCGTTCTACATGGTCGAGCGTCTCTACATGGTCAAGCCTCTTTTACATGGTCAAGCGTTCTATACATGGTGAAGCGTCTCACACACTCAAGTCCCCTGTTTTATCCTTTCGTTTCCCTCTTTCACTCGAGAGGGAATACACTGTAGTTCTTTTAGCCAATCATGCAGCATCTTGGATCAGGTGGCCATATCCCGACGTGATGTGTCGTCGTTTCCCGCCGGGCTCCGCCTCCAATCTTGTTAGGTCGCCCCGACACAGGCAGCGGTTGACCTTGGGAACCGAACGTTGATGTCGTTCCCCCGGGATTGCCAGACACTGGTCCCTTTCAAGATTCGCCTCTCCATAGCGGCCAGTTCGCGGAATCAGGGAGGGCGGTGGCTGTCTCGAAAGGGCGCCAGTTTGGCGCGTCGCAATCGACGCCGGACCTCGTCGTGGTTCGGGCAGCGCTGGTAATTCACGGGACCGCACCAAGGGCGACGCTACCGTTTAGCCAGGCATGAGGTAGCCCGGAGACCAACTGCTAATCCCTCAGTCCCAGGTGACAATTCTCGGCCGCGAGAAAGGGGCGCCAGGTTGGCGCGTGTGAGTCGGCGCCGGCCTCCTGTGTCCCGAAGGACCAGCAGACACAACAGCACCCCCGCGCCAGATGATGCATCGGGAGGTCGAGTTGTTCCATGCAGCTCGGCCGGTTTGATGCCTGCTTCGCTCAAAGCCATGGCGCCGCTGCTTCCAGGAATGATGATCTTCCCGCCAAAGGCCTCTTCATAGGTGGACTCTGACTGGCTGCAGAAATGCAAGATGACAAGCTCCAAGGAGCGACCTTGTCAGCCACACACAATGCTGCAAGCGCCACTGCAAGCCACTCTCATCGCCAGACTCCACCAATTCCAAAAATCTGACAACCCCCTATCAAAAGAAAACCCTGAAACACAAGGTGCGCGTTGATCCGGACAAGTACCAAAAGACTTCCGATGATGTGTCTTCACAAACAGACACCAACTGGGTTTATGTAATGAAGCTAAGTAATTATGAATTAGAGCTTCCACAGATCAGGAAGGCGAAGGGAGAGCTGGCCTTCAGTAATTCATAGTCCGTAACACTTAGCACAAGAGAGCTACATATTCATTACATAGTGCCAATATACTAAAAAAGAAATGGGCAAACCATCTACGACTTATTACAAACTCGTGCAAAAGCGGAGCTCATTAACTTGCGCAACTTGCGCGTGACATGCCAAGCTATATGCAACTGACATTTTGCATTTCACTTCTATAGCTGTGTCGCGTAAACACTCCCCTTTAAATAGTTGGTCTAACCTGAGCCGAAGAGGTTAACAACAAAACTGCGGCATTCTTTACGTCTGTCAAACATTCAACCCCATCTCCCAGAAATGATACAAAAGAAGAAGAAAATGCTACCCGTCTTCCTTACGTATTCTCGAGCCCCAATCGCACCCTTTCTTTCAAACGCACTCGAGGGGGTCGCGCATTCCGGGGATTTCGCAAGGTTGTCGCGAAGAAGGCAAAACCACTAATTTGCCTGACACACCTTGTAGCTACGACTTTCGAACAGCCGTTCTAAGTACTGGGAGGGCGATACACATGACAGACCCGGCGCGCACTTTCCAGTTATCTGCTCGGCAGACTCTTTTCTTTCCCCTGCGAGTAATCGGCCATTGTAACAGCCTACGGACGCTTCCCTTTGTCCCTCTGCTTACGATGGGCTGTACTCGATGCGGTTAGGCGACTGTTACCACGCCTGGATCTTAGCGAAACCCTCTTTTTCGCGACGTGCGTCACGCCGATCCCTGATCTCAGCAAAGGCCTAAGCTTAGGATTTGCCCTCCTTCGCTTTTCAGTCTCTGGCTGGGACTTAACCTTTGCGCATTTACCGCTGTCGCAGTGGCGCTTCGCAAGTTTGGTTCTAAGCGCCTCGACCGCGTCCGCTTTTCTCGCTTTGCGCTTACGTCTTTTCTTCAGCACTTGATCTGACCTATTCGAAAAATAGGCGACTTTCTCCGGCAGGCTAGCTGAAATTGCGCCTCCGTACACACTTGGCCTAAAGGGCCTTCGGTTTCTGAGCGGAAAACCGCTGCTCTCTTCAGTAACTGTCTTCCCCTCGCATTCGGCTACTGACACGTATGGTTCGTTACCGCTAGCAGCTGCCTCGGGAATCGTCCCATGGTCCTCTGACCGCGCTCAATAGGGAACAAGCCTATCAGTCTCCGCGTCTCTTTACGTGCTTCTGACTTTGGAGCTACTTCACTACAGAAAGATTCTCCTCGTTCCTTCAGCATTTGCTCCGACCTATTAGAAAATAAATAGGAAGTTATCTGCAGGCTGGCCGAAATTGCCGCCTCCGTACTCAGTTGGCCGAAAGGTCCTTCGATCACCACCCTCGCTATTGGAAGGCAAACGCTTCGCTTTTCGGCCACTTGCCGAATCCAAGCGGACTCTCCTGTGAAATCGTCGGGAGATACACAGCTAGGGTGAACTACATATCCATCGTTGCCGCAGAGTCTCTCAATACTCTGTACACCCGACCATTCACCGAAAGCTCTCGTATATAAGGCCTCAACAGATGCAGGTTCTTATCGGAGTCCTGAATTGTGGCAAATACCACCTGCTTCTCACAACTCCTGGCCATGTGCCTTTTTCCACAGTTGTAACAGACAACTGTTTTCCGCGTCTCAAGTGCGCGCGCACTGTCAGCGGGCGCCCTCGTAGCTTGCTCTTCTTTAGGTGCGTCACCATCTTTCTCTTGGTGCGTGCCTGGGAATTTTGAAGTCTCCGGTTCAAAATTCCTACGGACAGACTTCCTACCCTCTGGCTTCCCAAAACTGAATCCGTTCTGTCGCTTCTCTCTAGTCGTCGCGCCGTACTGCGGAAACTTCGGCGCGTGCAGTAATTCTCGGCGAGTTCTGCCGCTCTGTCTACGTCTGAATTTGTCATCCGATCTTGCACCAAAGCCTTACTTCCTCGGGAATACCTCGATAAAACTGCTCGAGTGCCATGCACTGAATTACCTTGTCGTGATCGCCGTGGACCTGCGCGCCTTTAAGCCACTCCACTAAGTTGACTTTAATCTCGTAAGCAAAAATCCGGGTGAGATTCGTTTCCCTTCTTCGCGTACCTAAAGCGCTGGCAAAAAGCCTCTGCCGACAGGCGATATCTGCGAACAATGCAGCCTTCACCTTGTCATACACTTCATAGTCCTCCTTACTCAGCCGTGCAATCACATCTGAAACTTCGCATGGTAAAAGTGTCAACAACTTCTGCGGCCAAACATCTTTACTGAATCCTACTCTTTCACATGCCCTTTCAAAGTGTACGAGGTAAAGGGCGATGTCTTCGCCGTTCTGAAGGGATGCAGAAGGTTTTTCATCTTGAACTCAGACCTACCCGTACCCATGATGCGACGACCATCGTTCTCAAGTGTTTAAGCCTTATCTCATGCTCTCTTTCTTCGCGCTTTTCTCGTTCTACGCGCTCCCTTTCTCGCTCTTCACGCTCGCGCCTTTTGCGCGTTCTCTACAGCTTCAAGCTCGCGTCTTTGCACTCCTCTGCTTTTTGCATTCTTTCAACGATGGTTTCCCAAGCCTCGTCGGCTTCCTCGACCGTCACTTCTTCTGCCTTCATGACGTCGAGAACTGCCTCTTCCTTTTTGCGGAGTCGGCCGAAATGCCTAACTCCTCGCAAATTAGAAGTAGGTCCTGCACTCTGAATTTCTCCATAGCGATCTAGTTTGCCTTCAAAATTCACCCTTCCTAATATTCACTATTTAAAGAAGGTGAATTTCCAGAACGGTGCCCGCCAGAAAAACACAGTTACTCTCCTAGCAACTACCTTGTACTAGAGAGTTCTGGCGACATGAAGAGCAAACTCCGGCACTAAGCCCGTCCTTATCGCTACCACATAGGGAGATTGCAGAATTTCTCGCTTCGTGCTCTTTCCCAGCAAAACAATTTTCATGGCCTCACCGGCCTTCTCCCAACTCACTTCCTCATTCTGTAAAGCTCCAATTGTTGACTTTTGCCTACCACAGGGCCAACCAAATGCCCATCGGCTCACAACTTTTGAGGAGTTCCTGGATTTCAAACTTATCCGTATTTACAGTGCACCCTGTGTTTCTTCCCCGTAACCTAGCCCACGAGACACTATATTCTTGGTCTGCGAGATGAATCACCAACAACACCAAACCACCATTACCGACTTAGTCACCTGCGCTAATGAGTCTGGCGAAAAGAGAAGCAAACACGTAGCACTCACCACACCGATGTAGCCAACGCCGGCCGATCCCATAAGCTGCCAGCCACTGTTGCGAAAGCCGAAGGTCCGAGCGGCCACGAAGGTTCCATGGATGGTGCCGTGCCAGGTGCCGAGAGGAGGAGATATCCAGGGAGATTAGAAAACTGTTTATATACACTGTACATGGTATATTAAGATGGGCTCCATGATATTGGAGCCGTCTACGTGCTAACATCTTGCATGTAGTAGCGTTTACACCTCCGAGCGTTCTACATGGTCGAGCGTCTCTACATGGTCAAGCCTCTTTACATGGTCAAGCGTTCTCTACATGGTGAAGCGTCTCTCACAACACTCAAGTCCCCTGTTTTATCCCTTTCGTTTCCCTCTTTCACTCGACGAGGGAATACACTGTAGTTCTTTTAGCCAAGCAGCATCTTGGATCAGGTGGCCATATCCCGCACGTGATGTGTCGTCGTTTCCCGCCGGGCTCCGCCTCCAATCTTGTTAGGTCGCCCCCCGAACACAGGCAGCGGTTGACACCTTGGGAACCGAACGTTGATGTCGTTCCCCCGCGATTGCCAGACACTGGCCCCTTTCAAGATTCGCCTCTCATAGCGGCCAGTTCGCGGAATCAGGGAGGGCGGTGGCTGTCTCGAAAGGGCGCCAGTTTGGCGCGTCGCAATCGACGCCGGACCTCGTCGTGGTTCGGGCGGCGCTGGTAATTCACGGGACCGCACCAAGGGGCGACGCTGCCGTTTAGCCACGCATGAGGTAGCCCGGAGACCAACTGCTAATCCCTCAGTCCCAGGTGACAATTCTCGGCCGCGAGAAAGGGGCGCCAGGTTGGCGCGTGTGAGTCGGCGCCGGCCTCCTGTGTCCCGAAGGACCGCCAGACACAACAGCACCCCCGCCGCCAGATGATGCATCGGGAGGTCGAGTGTTCCATGCAGCTCGGCCGGTTTGATGCCTGCTTCGCTCAAAGCCATGGCGCCGCTGCTTCCAGGAATGATGATCTTCCCGCCAAAGGCCTCTTCATAGGTGGGCTCTGACTGGGCTGCAGAAATGCAAGATGACAAGCTCCAAGGAGCGACCTTTGTCAGCCACACACAATGCTGCAAGCACCACTGCAAGCCACTCCATCGCCAGACTCCACTAATTCCAAAAATCTGACAACCCCCTATCTAAAGAAACCCTGAAACACAAGGTGCGCGTTGATCCAGACAAGTACCAAAAGACTGCTAATCCCTCAGTCCCAGGTGACAATTCTCGGCCGCGAGAAAGGGGCGCCAGGTTGCGGGCGTGTGAGTCGGCGCCGGCCTCCTGTGTCCCGAAGGACCGCCAGACACAACAACGGTTCCGTTAACGGGCTCTGATAGCGAGCGCGAGCATGACGTCAACAGGTGTCGATGAGGTGCGCGATTCGAATAGAGCCCTCACGTGACCCCTGTAATGACGTCATCCTCGCACCCGGACTTTGGCCGCTATGCTCGCCCTGCGAGGGGGGCGGAGCTTCAACGAAAACTTGCAGCGCAATTGCAGCGCTGCTACGCACATAATCGAGAAAATAACTGCAGGAGTTGAACTGTACTGTGACAGCCATTCTAATCTCCGTAAATCTTCCAATTCTGACCCTTCAGCTTCCCTTTAAGTCTCGGTCCCGTGCCGTAAGCCTAATTGCGTCGTAGACTGTGAAACAAGATTGCTCACCTTGCCGTAGTCCAATAGTGCAGTGGTGTCTTGTCCCAGCAAAGAAGGAACGCAAGAATACGCGGGAGCCCACAAAACCAGGCTACTTTAAAAAAGGGGGGGACAGACGGGTCGCCGCGGGCGAGCGCTCAACCGCGCGCGCGGCCGCACTCGCTGGCTTCGGGGGAGTGTCTGGCGGATGACGCAGTATCTGGCGCGTCATGACCTGCAGCTAGGTAAGGCAAGGAAAATAAGTCGCAAAGCTTAAGTTCATTTATACGCAAACGTTTTAGTTTTCGCGGCAAAGAATTAAAAAAAATAACACAATGCCTGTTAACTTTAGTTCACGTTCTTTTTTATTTTTTTTTTTTTTCGATGCTCGCGGCAGCTAACGTTCGGGTCAAAAGTATAGCGTGACGTATGGTGACATTTCCTGTTGCCAGTTTTTTGCCGAGTGTTCCCTCTTGTTGAATTTCTTTCTCTATGCTAGAGTACACTCTAGTTGAAGCTTTCGGGCCGGGCGCGCGCCGCCGTGTACTGTGACCTTTCGCGGCTTACAAAACATGCGCTGGACGGCTTGCGGTTTAGCTCAATGACGTAGTCCGCAAATATAGCGAGCTAGAAAGGCAATGGCGGTGATATATATTAGCAAGGCCGCGATTTGTAGTGATGCCTTCTGCTCGATTATATGCCACTCTTATCATTCACCGTTCACGGCCGGCTGATCGCTTTGATAACGCGGGCGGGACATCCTCTGACCACTCACAAAGCGCGAAAAGTGCGAGAAGGAAAATATAATCCAAGGAATCACTACAAAATCGCGGCCCAGAAGTTCGCTTCGTGATTCGGCACAGTAGACTGATAACGCCCGTGACCGGAAGTTTCTTGGGAGCGCACTATCGCTGCTGTTATCGCGCGAGCGAAATCGTCTTATTAGAGAGTTTTCGAATAGGGGCCCAAAAGTTTGGGGCCCCAAAGAGCTTGCGGGTGTTAGCGTAGGGGAGTGCGGGAGAGAAGACATAGAATAAAGAGAGAAGAGTTTTAGAATAGGGCTTTGCATTTGCGAATAGCGTCTTGCGCTTCCAGCGCCACTACGGTGTCAAAGAAAAACTATTATAAATAATAAAATAAACAATACCATTTATGATAAGAAGAGTAATGTTCACTTTGGTGGTTCTGCGTTTAATTACAATTGAGAGGTTATTCTATTAGCAGCAAGCGATTTGTTGTGCTTAATTTTGAGTAACCAACTTCTACGTGCCTTCCACAGCAAAGCTATCCACGTTAGGCCTACGAGCCATGAAATCGATAATCGAATTTGGAATCAGCGGCGTCTAATGAATCAATCTTCATTACACACGTTAGTTGAGAGAAAGCCATAACCGCAGTCACTTATAGCTTACGAACTTCACGCGTTACCACGAATCAAGCCCAGTTTGGTACTCGGTGAGCCGTCGCTTCGATGGGTGCCGCCATGTTTGTTAACGCAAAGCTTTTGGGGCAGCCTTTGGGGCTCCCGCTAAATCGGTGAAATATCGTGCCCAACGCAAAACCCAAACGCAGTTTGCGTCTCGCGCATGTGCAGTGGTGTCGACGCTATTTCTTTGGGGCCCCAAAACGTTTGGGGCCCTATTCTAAAACTCTCTATTACGTTTTCCGCAGTAACTCTACGTTTTATTGCGATAGCAATTATATGGACACTTCAACCGGATTTTCTGCGTCGGCGTCGCCGTCGCCGTGAGGTTCCGTATAGATAAAATCTTCACCCCGCGCCGTATGCCCGAGCGGAAGCGTGCGGGGACGCGCACTATCACGGAGAGCGAAAGCACTCAATCTGCCACGCGCAAGCAACGAAGCGGGAAGCGAGAGCCGGAGGGAGCGGGGGGGGGGGGGGGGGGGGCACTTCTACTGTGCCAACAACCGCGCTCGTCGCTCGACCGCACGGTCTCTTATCTCTCCCAGCGCAAGCAAGGAAGCGGGAAGCCAGCGCCGGAGGGAGCGGGGGGGGGGGGGGGGGGGGGGGGCGCACTTTTCCTCTGCCAGCAACCGCGCTCGTCGCTCGCCGCACCGTCTCTTATCTCCACACGGCTCAGACCTTTATGCACTGGCCGCTCAGTTTCCGTTGAAGCGATAGACCGCACGTACCTTCGCCCGCTGCTTGCTGCCAGCGTTTTGACAGTCGTCTGCAGTCATTCAGTGTGATCTATTCATGTTTGTTTGTGCGCGCTCACACCACGCTTGTTCATTCAGTTAGTAATAGTCGGGCCACATTTTCCAACGCACGCTACACATGTAATGCGCCGGATCGGCAGTGCAGCGCTACAGGTGTTCCCTTCGCACGCGCGCTGCCCACGGGAAGCGCTTCTCATCAACACCACCGTTTCACACGCGCCTTCTCGTGGTCATCGAGTCTCTCTTCATGTCGGTCTACTTACGCCGCAGCACAACTGCTTTTAATCAGCTCATGTTTACTACAATTCATATTGCTACCAAAGCCGCTCACCTTACATCGTATGACATTGCTGCGTTGCTATCGCATTCATGCTTCGCCCTTAGGGCGAAACTGTGACATTTTTTCTTTAGTAACATGACGCAAACTTGACGTTTTGCCTAAGAAACTGAAATGAAGGCACTATAAGCCTAACGTTCTTGATGAAACAAAACAGTTTCCCCCCTTGAGTAAAAATAAAGCAGCTGCTCACAGCCTACGATTACTGCGTCGAAAACGCTTCTCGCTTCCGTCGTCTGCTCCGTAACGCCGTCGTTAGCTAGGATGCGTGTCCCCGGGAAACGGAAGGATTCATATATCTTGGCGCAAACGTGCTTGTTTTTTCTACCTTCAGACAACATACGCAACCTACCAGTGGTGAGAGCGCACGTTCTAGGCCGCGTTACCGCTATCTCGTGAAAAGTAAGTGACTCAGCCCGACTCGCTGGCTGAGAAGCGGTTGAATATCACCGATAGCGTTGCGCGCGCCATAGGAATCCGCTTGAGCGACGCAAGCGCCGGCGCTGCCATCTCACGTTCGCTTCGCTGCTTATTCGCACCGCGTGAGGAAACTTCAAGGCGCTGCGTGGCGTACATTTTTTTTTATATATAAATTAAAAAGCCACCGTTTTCATAACCTCTTATGATGCGAAAAGTCGTTAATCTTGATTGCAATACAAACGCAGCAGTGAAATTGCAAAAAGTCGCAGAAGGTTTGGGATGTTCAACTAATATTATTTCAAATAAACTCTATTTTTTTTTTTTTTTTTTTTTAGGCCGGAAGATCCCACGCCCTGTGGGAATCGATGTTATGCGAACCAGTGTACGGGCAGCCCACCAAGTTAACGAAACGACCATGAGAGCACCAAGACGTAGGCGGCTGTTTCATGACCTTCATGACACGTGCGCATGTCATGACATTCAGGTCATGACTTATCATTTACGTTCGTCCTACACTCTTGTCATACCATGCCAATTTTGGTACCTACCAAGTTAACGAAACGACCATGAGAACACCAAGACGTAGGCGGCTGTTTCTTGACCTACATGTTCATGTCACGACATATCCTTTATGTTCGTCATACCACTTGTTATACTATGCCAATTTTGATGCCTACCAAGTTAACGAAACGACCATGAGAGCACCAAGACGTACGTGGCTATTTCATGGCCTTCATGACACGCATGTCGTGACCTATCATTTTCGTCATATACTTTTTATATTATGCCAATTTTGTTACATTCTAAGTTAACGAAACGACCATGACACCAAATAGGTAGGGCTAATGTAGGCGATAGATAGATAGATAGATAGATAGATAGATAGATAGATAGATAGATAGATAGATAGATAGATATTTTCAAAGTGGCAAATGTTCGCCAACAAATGCTTCGAATTTAATAGCAATTGAGATATATTAATTGCCCACAATTTGCTCGTCTAGAACTTTCAGAAATCCTTCGCCTCACGTAGGTAATCAAGGGCTGTTTTTCGCCTTAATATTATATATAATATATATATATATATATATATAATTGTACTGGAGATTATCGGTGCCGGCACGGTGAAGTGCGAAAGAGGAAGTCGACGAACTAGTAGTGCGCGCTTGATTTTCGCTGAGGCTGCTGGCTGCGATCCCCTGTGCCCGTGCTGTTCGAGTCGTGTTGCGGGGAATTGGTCAAGTATCGGGCGGCTTATTTTTCTTTAGCTTTGTTTAGTACTTTCCTCTTATTGTGTAATTAATCTGATTGTGAGTTCCGAATGTCACTTTCTTCTCCCGGCCAGAGGTCTTTCCTCTGGACGGCTTCACTTCCCAATAATGACATTCCCATAGAGGCTTTCTTGCGCAGTGGTATTCACAGCGTTCCAGTGGCCCTAGTGCCGACCAATGGGGGATACATCCGCGTGAAAAATCCAAAGGCGACTCAAGAAGAGCTGATGAAAGCAACCCCGCACTTCCAAAGCATAACCGATGTTCGACAGTTTGGCAGAGGGGGCATTCTATGCTGTTCGCCGGACCAGACCTGTGTCTCCGACCTTCTGCAGTGTCAAATGTTCGCGAATCACCCGGTGAGGTCTTTTTTCCTCCTCATCTAGCTTGCGTTAAGGGGCTAGTACGTGGAGTCGATGCGAGTCTGTGTGCTTCCGAGGTCCTGGTGATGTTCTCCCCGGCAGGTGCCGTATCAGTCTACCGATGTTCACGCGTTTCTGATAATCAAAGAGTCCCCACAGAGTCGGTCATTGTCACCTTTGCAGGCACAACTAGGCCCTCAGAGATCAAGGCGTGGCCCTTATTATACAGGTGGAAGCACTTTCTCCCCGCCCAGTGCAATGCGTTCAGTGTTGGCGATATGGCCACAGTATTAAGGGATGTAGATCTGATGTTCGGTGCCGCATTTGCGGAGAAGGCCACGATGGAAAAACGTGTTCCTCTCAGAGCGAACGATGCTGTTTGTGTGAAGGTTCCCACCCTGCGGACTGCACGAAATGCCCTGCGAGAGACAAAGACCTTGAAATTATGCAAATTATAGAAAGGAAACGGTGTTCGCGTCGTGACGCTCATGCTCTTGCCTTAGAAAAATCATGTGGTTATGCTGAAGCTGCTGCTCGTCACTCAAAAGCTATGGATGCATCTCTTGGTGATGTTGTAGCTGCCGCTGTAGAGAAGGCTATGGCTAAAGCCCTTGACAGTTTATTTACGAGCCTTTCAGAGACAATTGGGCAAGTTTTCACTACTCAGTTGTCGCAACTTTTGCATGTTACTGCGCATCCAAATGTTCCTTCTGGAATTGCAGTTTCTGATGAAAATATAAAGAAACACCAATCGGCAGAGGCCTCGCCTCGCAGTTCTGATGACACCGCAGCTCCCGCAACTCCTGTCGAACCTGAGGGCTTTAACAGTCACGAGACTGGTTCAGATACCACTGAGAACATGGATTTAGATGCTCGAACGTGTAAACGTCGTGCTTCTCCAAACTCCCCGAGAGCAACTACCCTCCATAAACTAAAAGCTAAAAAGAATCAAAATGACAGGTTAACAAAGGATGATTTCCTAAAAGATAACATTCTACAGACGGCAGTAAATACTGCCGGAATATCGTCAACATAGGAAGCTTGAAAGTGCTGCAGTGGAACTGTCGTTCCATTTTTGCTGCAGCCGCTGATCTGTTATATCTCTGTGAAGAACTTTCTCCTGATTTGATTATTTTGCAAGAAACTTGGTTATCCACAGAAAAGAGTTTTCATTTAAAGAAATTTCGCAGTTTTCGTCTAGATCGCCCTTCTCGTAGAGGGGGATTAGCATTTTTCATCTCAACAAAAATTTGTCATAGAGCTAAGATTAGTCACCAGTCATTCTCTGCTGAAAGTGAGATTCTAGCATTGGATTTAACGCTTCCTGGATGCGCCCCATTTTCGGTAGTCAATGTTTATTTCCTACAGGAGTTCTCAATACAGGTTCTCTCGATGCCGTGCTTGCAGCCTGCAGAAAGGATCTAATCATAGCTGGTGTCTTTAATTCTCACCACGTATCATGGGGTTATCGGTCCGACTCTTGTGGTAAAAGATTGTTGGATTGGTTTCGTCAAATAATCTTAACTGTGTAAATTCGAGAACCCCAACTTAGGTATCCGGCAAATCGCGTTCGGTGTTAGACCTAACTTTTTCCAGTTCGGGTTGTGCAATTTTCTCCTGGTCTGCTATCACCTCGGCCACAAATAGCGACCATCTTCCAATAATTTTGAAGTCATGAGACCAATTAATTTGGTCGAAAAGCATGTCCGCACCTATGTTAACTATAGTAAATTTCAAGATTCACGGCGATCAGCTTTAAATAAACAGGTTGACCTAAATGATGAAGTTAAGGCAGTTAATTTGTGTCAAGTGATAAGTGACAGTTACAAAAAATCCAGCTTCAGTATGCAGTCAACTAAAGGGGGTACTTATTCACCATGGTGGAATCCGGACTGTGAACGCGAATATAGAAGAAGAAAGGCAGCCTGGAGAAAGTTACTCTATAATCAATGTCCACGTAATTGGAATGACTATAAATTTGTTGCAACTACATTCAGGCAAACAGTTGACCAAGCGAAAGAAAATTGTAACACTAAACATTACAGTTACCTATCGCAGTCTAGTAATAAAAAGCCCTATTTAGGTTTCTACGGTCTAAATAGATTGTTTCAGCCCCGATAAATGTAGAGTCTGTTAGCTTAACTTCCACTGAATTGGTACAATCACTGGAGGAGATTGCAAAAGGCTCAGAGCGTCGATTCACATCACTTCGCCCTATCATATACCGACGCCTGAAACAGCTAATGATTACATAGCAGTCACATTAGAAGAATTAATGAGAGTGGCAAAGATGCTGCCAGCTTCAGCCCCAGGTCCTGATGGCATAACTACAGCAATGATAAAACTATTAGAATTATCACCCCAGGATTTGCTTAATCTTATAAATTTCTCAATTAAAAATGCATGGATTCATCCAGACTGGAAGGTTGCCAAAATAATTCCGCTACTCAAAAAGCCGGGTGATGGATATACAATAGATAACATTAGACCTATTTCTCTGACCTCAAATCTCGTAAAGTTAATCGAGAGAATTCTGTATGGTCACATCGATAGGTGGATAGGCGAGAACCAAATATTAAGTGATTCTCAAATAGGATTCAGGCCCGGCTGCTCAATTTGGTGTGCTCATGTTGACTTGGAGAGTCGAATTCAACTCGCTCGCCGCAACAACCAGTACGCGGCCTTAGTCATTAGACATTGCGAAGGCGTATGACAGTGTCGATCACAGTACCTTAATCAACAGACTCGAAAGTGTGAGTCTCCCACAGTACATAATTGCATGGATTCAAAATTTTCTAAGCGGACGCACATTTTATGCTATCAAAACGGTGTGTCTTCTCACATTTACAAACAGACAAGGGGCGTTCCTCAAGGTGCAGTACTTTCCCCCGTATTATTTTTTTACTAAATCACATCCCGACACATCATGACGTACAGGTATACGTATACGCTGATGATATCGCATTTTTCTCAGTATCAAATGACATTCATAGCTTATATAAAACTTTGCAATTGTACTTGAATCAGATTGAAATTTGGCTAAAAGGAATACATATGTCGCTAAATGTCAGCAAAAGTGCAATCATTGTTTTTCCCTTAACTTTTCCTATCCGAATAACACTGTCGTATGGCCAGGAGATTATTCCGTAGGTGCAATCTTTAAAATATCTGGGAATGATTTACACAGAAAAGCTTAATTGGAAGACACACAGAATATCACATCTAAAGGAGCACGCGCTGTTGGTTTATTACGAAGTGTCAGCAGCAAACGTTTTGGAATGCGCAGGGAGACCTTGCTGATGATTTATTGTATGTATGTCCGCCCCATTCTAGAGTTTGGATGCGTGTTATTTTCTGGAGGTCCTATTTATAAATTACGCCCTCTGGTTCTTTTAGAACGCGAATCACTACGTCTATGTCTCGGCCTTCCAAAATATGTAGCGAATAATATTCTTTATCATGAAACTCACCTGCCTTCTCTTCAAACTCGTTTTCGTATACTGACAGTCCAAACGTTACTGAACATATATGCTTCTCCCCAGAGACGCTCCTTCTATATGTTTATTAGAGAACCGACTGCATTCTTTGAGAATCAATGGTCCAGACTGCATTGTCCCCAGGTAGTTTTTGTGCAGAAACTATTAGAGTCATTAGAAATATCAATCCGTGATGTGGATTTTCAAAATTTCCCTACTGACAGTAAGCGTTGAATTCGATGATATTTCCTAATAACGCTAAACTCCTGCCTATTCGATACCTAAAAAGCTTGCTAGATGACCACCTCGAGAACCTCCAAATAAATGCAGTAATAGCCACAGATGCTTCTGTCAGTGAAGAGAAGGCAGGAGTGGGTATTTTTTCGGCATCATTAAATTGGTCTTTCTCCCTTCGACACCCGACTTTACGCCAATATTTCAGGCGGAGTTATTAGCGATCATCCTAGATCTACGAAAACTTCCCACATCTATTACTTCAGCCGTAATCTTAACCGACTCCTTGTCTGTTTGCTCCGCTTTATCAGTGCCCAATTCATCTATCGTTCTCCGAGAATTTAATTCATCCATCCCCCAACATTTACGCCTTATCCATCTGATATGGGTGCCAGGGCACGTGGGGCTCACTATAAACGAATCTGCAGACGCACTAGCAGCGGCATTTCTTAACGGCCCGGTACTGAGGATCCTAACACCTTCGGCATACGTCACTTCTGCGAGATTTAAAAAAAAAACTTTCTGTCCACGAAGAACAGGCCAAATCATGTGTACTCAATAAAACCCGCTTTTCAGCACCTTAGGTTTCCTTGGCACAGCAGATGGTGTTCAACAAGAAAATTTGAAGTGTCGTTTACTAGAATGCGTTGCCGAATACCAGGCTTAATTTCTATACCCATAGGTCTGGTTCGGCGCCTTCCCCTCAATGCTTTTATTGCAATGAACCCGAACTCTGGATCATTTCTTTATAGAGTGTCGTAGGTTCACCATGCATAGAAAACGACTTCTAGAAGGTCCCCTTCGCCAAGCTTGGATTGACCATTACGTTACCTGTCATTCTATCTCTGGGGGCGTCGGCACTAGGACACTGTAATAGGAACGTATGTGATGCCATATTTAATTTTGTAATGGAAACAAGGAGACTGCCATGCTAATTTTTTTTCACAAGACAACAAAAAATATTTGCTTCAAATTTAAGATGCTATAGCATGAAAATGAATATTAACGATTATAACTCATTATTATCTCAATCTTAAGTAAGAAAATCCCATTTAGGTATCCATTTTTTCTTCCCACTGCCGCCCGATTCATGGCCAATCCCCCGTAGTGGGTTGTGCTATATCTATAGGCACAAACCAAGCTTGATTTTCGGTCTCGTGGGTACGAGCCATGTTTTGAGGCAACAACAACAACAACATATCGGTTTTCCAGCTGAGACTGCTCTGTCTTCTTGTACTTTGGTCAGACGCCCTGTGGACTTCAAGAACATCCCGTGACATTTGGTGGAAGTGCTGGGTTCCCGTCTTCCCCGACCTGGAGCTCCGCAGCCGTACGTTGCCATCTGCGGCCACAATGACCGACGACGCCGGTCCTTCGCAATCCGCTCCCTCCACCCCGGCTGTCGTGTGTTCTGTTGCGGTACGTTAGCGCGACCCTGCCATCTTCAGCGGCACCGACGATCACGACGTGGAGACTGGCTTGCAGAGTATGACCGCGTTAGCGCGCATAACAAGCGGGCTGACCGCGACAAGCTGACCAACGCCATCTTTATCTGACTGATGTGCAAATATGTGGTTTAGAAACCACGAAGCCGAGTTTACAACCTGGTCAGCTTTCACCGAGACCCTCGCATCGGTCTTCGGACGCGTCCCGCTGTCGCAAATTCCGTGCTGAACACCGTTTGGCGTAGTCGGGCTCAACAAAGTGGTGAAACCTTCACGAGCTACATTGAGGACGTCCATCGACCTATGTAAGCGCGTGAATGCGTCCATGACCGAAGCCGATAAGATAAGGCATATTATGAAAGGCATAGACGACGATGCCTTCCATATGCTCGTGGCCAAGAACCCTACCACAGTTGCACAAGTAATTGAGCTCTCTCAAAGCTTCGACGAGCTGCTCAAGCAGCGCCTTTCCACCCATCGCCCAGTTTGCAATCCGCGGACCTCTCGGCCTTGGAGCCTGGATTGCCTTAGCGCTGATCACATCCGGCTTGCAGCCGCAGATTCAAGCAATATATTCGGAAGAAGTGGCTCGCCAGCTATCTCTTGTGGCGTGTGTTGCTGAGCTTGCTTCCACACTAGAACTGTCGCTCCGTCGTGTGATCCAAGCACAAGTTTCTGAGGCGCTCCCACCTCCCTCTCTCACCGCCGCCTGTGACTGCACCTCTGACTTACGCTGCCGCTCTCAACCGACCTCCTCCGCGACCCGACGCCTACTACCTCCAGACCTGCCGCTAGTTTCTACTCGTCACCACTTCCGGTACGCCCGGTTCACGTGCCCTTATCGCCTTCCCGGTACGCCCGGTTCACGTGCCCTTATCGCCTTCCAGATATTCTCTTTTAACCTATGGTGTACTCGGACCACCGCCCTATCTGTTCGCATGCGGTATTCCGGGACATGTTGCGCGTTTCTGTCGCCGCCGTGGACTTTATTTTCGTCGTGACGCGCCGAACCTCGGCTACCTTCCCCAAGAGCCTTCTTATCGTTCTATCCCTGATCCCTCGGACTCGTATTCTCGTCGCGCCGCCCTCAACTCTCGTCGGTCTCCTTCTCCTCGCCGCCGTTCCCTTTCATCCATGCTTCGCCGTTCCGGCTTCCTCGCCGCGCACTCGCCAGAGCAAGACGTGTTTTTCTTGCTCCCTTGCGCCGCTTGTTCCCCTCCCACGACCACGCTCTGAGCGTAGCCCTTATCAGGGCTCCAAGGGAGTGGGACGTTAGGAACCTTATATAGCTCTAGCTGAGTTACCGTATAGCTAGGCGGCTACACTCAACATGTACCCATCCAGCCCAGCACCCTCACGATGGGTGACCTCTCGGACGGCGAGTCCGCTTTCGCGCCCATGCAGGCGGCACCCCCGGCCGCTCGCGGACCATGGAGGCTCTCCTCAGAGCCACTCGACGGCTCCTGACCCATGACCTGCACCCACCGGCTCTCCGGTCTGCATCCCAGAAGGTCGGAACAGTGGGTAAAAAATGCGCACTGCCAAGCGCCTCCGGCCTTCACCCATAGGGTGCCTCGATGCCGGCGGCGCTGGGCATCGAGGCACCCTATTCACCCAGACGCACCGGCGCCCCGACCCCTGCAACGGCCCGAAAGCGCAAGCGCCGCAAAGTCGCCGCAGCCCCCCCGGGATGCTGCATCCCCCCCAGCCACATCACAAAGCCGCCCCAGTAGGGTAGCCCCAGTTTGAGAGAAGCTGAGACAGCGCCTCCTCTAGGCTGAGACCACAACCGGTTCGCCACAGCACACCGAACTGGTCTCGCCTCCCCCACCCGCGCAGCACGAAGTGGCCACGCACTTCCCCCCCACCCCCCAGCAGCCTGACACAGCAGGGGACGGTGCGGCAGACGAAAAGAGCCCGCATACAAGTACGCTCTCCAGTCTCCCACTCTCATCCGCTTCCCGCTTCCACGAGCCCTTCCGAGAGCTCTTCCTCCCCCGCCCCCCCCCCCCCCCCCCCCCCCCCGCCATCGACCGAGAGCACTCCGAGCAGCGAGGACACCTCCTCTCCAGCTTGCACCCGATCCCCTTCCCTGTCGGATCGAGAAGCCTCCGAGCTGTCAGAGGGAGAGGAACCTGTCCAGCAAGTCCACCCCGCTGGCTCCCGAGGTGGCGGAGGTAGAGGAACCGGCAGCTCAACCCCCCGCACATCACGAGGTCCCCAAGCTCCCGAAGGGAGACAAACCGGTTGAGAGTCAACAGACGGGAAATGACCGCCATGGGAGCGGCCCAGACACCACTTTTTTTTTCCGTGCCCACGTTGGTTTCGACGGGAATTCAGGGCGCAGGCTCCTTTCCCAAGCGTATCACCCCTGAAGGAAGCCGAACGCCAGGCCGGGGTACGCTTGTACCCTTTTGAACCAGTGGGTGCCCGGCGGCGGTGCCCACTCACTATCAGGCGCAGCCGCCAAGCACATGGCTGTATTGGGTAACGTCGTTTTTCTATAAGCTCGGAGAAACCGATACCTGGCTTCGCTACAGGTCTTCTTCCTCTTTCTGGGGTTTTACGTGCCAAAACCAGTTCTGATTATGAGGCACGCCGTTGTCGAAGGTTCCGCATTAATTTTGACCACCTGGGGTTCTTTAACCTGCACTACAACGCAAGAACACGGGCGTTTTTGCATTTCGCCTCCATCGAAATGCGGCCGCCGCGGCCGGGATTTGATCCCGCTATCTCGTGCTCAACGCCTGAGCTGACTGAGCCACCACGGAGGGCTACAGGTGTTGCTTTAGCCGTATAAAACGCGGGTTTATCGTGAGGAAAAACGGTAAATTTCGGTAAATAAGAAAGGCTACTATCATCATCATCATCATTGACAGAAGCTGATCCCCCTCTCAGAAAAAACCTGGATCCGCCCCTGAAGTTACTTTTAAAACATATTAAGCCTACCAAAAAAACTGCACCATTGGCAGTGTTCTTTGGTGGTGACAGAAAAGTGAAACTGTAGACGACTAAGTTGGTCATGCCCGCATTTTTGGAAAATTTAAGAGCAATATCGGCACCCACAACCGTACAACTGTGATTGAGCCATGGATGACCACACGCTTTCTGCACAAATTATGGGCCCTTACACAACATCAGTGAAGAGTCAACAGGCCAACGTACTGTGTTCCCTTCGACCCAGGCAGTCTACAGTTCGTTGTCGTCGCAACAGCTGATCGCCCCGCAAGTTCACAGCCTGTGCCTTCTGCTGCTACTACAGTCAACTCGTCACCCGTGCACAACACTTCTAGGTGCCCCAGTAGTAGTGCCGCTGCTTCTAAATATTGAGTAACCACACATTGTAGGCTACAAAGGCATTGTTGCACTGCATTACATCTCAATGTGTGTTGTGTTGCTGTTTGCATGCATGTCCTTGTTCGATAAGTGCTCTGAATTTTTTTCACTACTGCAATGTCCTGACTGCACTGTGGCAGTGTTGTATATACTATCGATTAACCTCCATATACACAAGTGCTTTGATCATCAATCTTCAAAAATGAAACCTTCATGCTGCTCGTTCCTTCACAAGAAAGCTTGCATATCTGTCACGACTGTCACCCGTTCGTTTTCGACGCGATGTCGATCGACGGGGTATACAAGCCGGTTGGTCGTTCCAAAAAATGGTGTCATACGCATGGTCGGGCAGCAGTAGTAAGTCCATAAACCGTGAAGTCGGTGCGCAGAGCTTTCCCGAAGAATGCTGGCGGGCCGATCTTGTCGAGGTGAATGTTATTGCTGGGCTGGGTTTCCCGGGAGTCTAGATCCGACAACTTCCCTCAAGCAGGTTGAGCTAACTTGAGGCAAACTACCGTAAACTTCGTTGCAGACACTAGTTTGACGTTACGTCAACTAGTTACTTGGAGTTCCGACGCGGCTAGGCGGCCCAGGCGCTTTTGGACGGCACTAGCCCCCTGACGGCTTCTCAGTTCCGACGCGGCTAGGCGATACTGGACGGCACTAGCCCCCCGACGGCTTCTCAGCAGCGCATAGGTACAGCTTCTAGACTAATTAGCAGGGCCCAAAACCTGTGCTTAAATAGCCTCTCCTTTCCATAGTTCCCTATGTAAGGGAACTGTCAGTATGCAGAGTACACCTCATTATTTCATGACTCCTCCCAAAAGTCTTGGCCACGCCCCTTTCACCGGGAGGGAAGGATGGTAGATTCCCCTCTCTCCAAGGTCGAGCCCCGGCACTGCACCACACGGATCCACACGCACACGTCTGGGTCCTTTAATCGGCGTGTCGCTTTTTAGAAACGAGATGCCACCCCGTGGGGCCACGACGTTTTTGACGCCCGTTAATCGGCGTGTCGCCTTTTCGAAATTATATGTCGCACAGTGAGGACACGAGGTTTTTGGCGGCCGCTAATCGGTGTGTCGATGTCTCGAGAGACTATATGCTCCCCGTGAGGACACGACGTTTTTTGGCGGCCGTTAATTGGCGTCAAAACCACTCGAAAATATGCCGCTTCGTGACAATAACAAACATTATTCTTGCCCCAACTAGACTTGGCAGGTTCAATTTGGTCACCTCACCAGGCATATCTAATCCGCATTCTTGAGTACAGCCAAAACTGTGATGCACGTTTAATTGCCAGGGATTACAACCAATATTTGAGCGTATCTAACATTACATTGTCATTGTCACTACCATCCTTGGAATCATGCCAGAATGTAATGTCGCTTTGTCTGCTACATAAAATCATTCATAGTGAGCAATCGTCCACCTTGCCTCTTGTTTGTCCATCCCACACATCTAGGTGCTTGCACAATCGCCTTAGCGTCCACCACAGTTTTGGTCGAACTAATGATTTTAACTTGTCTGCTTTGCCACGTGTCATTAGGCATTGGAATGGTCTTCTCGATAACATTGCTGACATTAACAATACTCTAACTTTTAGACAAAAATTCGTATGTTTGGGTAGTGTTCAAGTGTTTCTATTTCTGGTGTATGTAACTATTTTTATATAATTATGCAATCATAATATTCACTGTATAACCCAGCTCTCTAATGGTAGAATTTTACTTCACGATTTTATAATTTCTGTTCTTTTCAAGTTATTGTGTTGATCTTGTGTCGCTGTTTATATTTCTAATGTTGTATAACTTCTTGGCAACTTTGTTATGCGATGGCCTCCCCCCTCCACACAATACTCCTTCTGGAGCCTGTGACGTAGATGAATACATAAACCAGATGGCACTACTGTTTCTCGTGAAACCAAAATTGTGTATATTGCTGTAGTTTTACCAATAAAAGCTCCAAATTGTAAATTGTTCTCCTGCAATGCCGGCAATGTATACATAACAGGCCAGTTGTGTATATTGCCTAGAATTAGCATTCTTAGACCCTGAAAAGTGTGGAGTATCCTATCTTCCTGTCTGTCTGGGTCTTTATCCATTTTTCCGTAAACTTGGGTCACAGGGTAATTCATGGTATAATGGGTAGAGCACTGGGGCTGCTGCGCTAAAGACACCCAGTTTGAATAAAAATAGGTAACGAGGTATAGGCCGCTCATCAACGACAAAAAAAAAAAAAAAAAAATTCTTAGGTGCTGGGTGTAGTGTCCATGCATAGCACTTCTTAGAATGTAGGAAGGCAACCCTGGTAGAGAGCAGGGGAGCTTCCAAGATGGCTGCGATGTAGCAAAAATAAACCTGTGTGTGTTCCCGACACAATCGGTTGAACTACGACACGTTACAATGGCGACGAGGATGCGTCTGAACTACGTGAAGGCTGCCAAGCAACTATTTGAAAAGGAACGAAGATATCAGCACACATCGACGGAACTTATACTTTGCGGTACGGCGCACAGCATGCTTCCCTCGATTCCTTTCTTCGACGCGCGTGCAACTGACGCCAACGTCGGCACCGAATGGTTGAAGTGGGTGAAACGCTTTGAAAACTTCATCGTAGTCTGCAGCATCACAGCCGATGCCCGGAAGACGGCCCCACTACTACACTACATTGGTGAAGAAGTTTATGACATTTACTGTTCGCTACCTGATCCTCCCGCAGCCGCAACTGCGTCTACCGTTTCAAGCACCGGTGGCTCCAGCAACGCAACGCCTCTCTACACCGCAGCACGCAAGAAGCTCGATGGCTATTTCGCACCCCGAGTGAACACTACCTTCGAGATTTATCGCTTCCGTCAAGCCAAGCAAATGGAAAACGAATCACTCGACGCGTTCTACGCCAGACTACGACAGCTCGTTTAAGCACTGTGCTTTCGCCGGTGCCGACACCGAAATCAAGAATCAAATCCTACTGTCTACAGTGTCAACACGTCTACGCCGGTATGCCATGCAGCATGACCTCGACTTGCAAGGAATTCTCAAACAAGGCAAGTTGTTTGAAGAGGTCGAGCACAACATCTCCGTGATCGAGCAAGATTGTCAGCAGTACAAAGAAAACTCAGCGTCAGCGTCTACACTTGCAGTGAATTCCAAGCGCACCTCACGACCTCATCGACCGAAGTACCACGGGAAAGCGCCGTCACGGCCTCGCGAGCCTCCGCGCCATCAAAGGACAGACGCAACATGCTACAACTGCGGAAAACCATGGCCTCATAGTGAGGGACGCTCCAGTTGCCCCGCTCTTGGCAAACAGTGTAATGCTTGTCGCAAAACTGGACACTTTTCTAGTGTGTGTCGTTCAACACGCAAAAGCGTGCATGCAGTCGTGCGGGAAAGCAGCCCTGACAGTGATGAACACGTTTTCATGACTTCCTCTCACTGTCACGCAGTCACGGCGTCTCCACAGGTGGATTTCAAAGTCGATGGTGAGACTGTCCGTTTTACCATTGACACTGGCGCTACCGTGTCTGTCATCGGTTTGAATAGCTTAAAAAATCGTTTGAGCACGGAAACGCTGTCCAAGACGTCTAAAAAAGTATTTGCTTATGGCGCAAATTTTCCTTTACCGCTACTAGGAAAGTTTTACGTTCTCATCACCTACAAGGAGAGAAGCAGCCATGAAACTATGTTGTTTCTGGAGACTGTACCCCACTACTTAGTTTCTCTGCAGCTTCCCGTCTAGGACTAGTCCAGATCACGTACAGTGTGGGAGAGGTGCCAAACAGACTGGATCCGAGAGTGGCCTACCTAGACCTTTTCAAGGGAGTGGGCTGTCTAAAGGACTTCCAAGTACACCTCCATGTTGACCCCCTTGTTCAACCAGTAGCACAACCTCACAGATGTATCCCCTTCTCCATGCGAAAGCCACTGGAAGAAGAGCTTCCAGTTGGGCTGGTTGGGTGAGGTGGGCCAGGTTCATACCGAACCTGGCCCACCTCACCCAACCACTCAGGCAACTCACAGGCAACTCACAGCCAAAGGAGAGGACTGGTGTTGGACAGACATAAAGCAAGATGCCCTGGACGAACTGAAGAGAAAGCTTTCCGAGGCCACAGCTCTTGCCTACTTGGACCCAGGAAAGGATAGCACACTCATTGTAGATGCTGCTCCTCATGGACTAGGTGCCATTCTCACGCAGACATCCGGAAGTGAAACCAGGGTGGTAGCATATGGGAGTCGTGCCTTTTCTCCTGTGGAGGCACGCTACTCTCAAATTGAAAGGGAAATGCTGGCTGTAGTGTGGGGAATTGAGCACTTTCACATCTACCTGTATGGGACAGCATTCCACCTACTGACGGACCACAAGCCATTGCTCAGTATTCTCAGCAACCCCCGCTCCCTGCCTTAAGCACGGCTAGAGCGTTTGGCACTTCGAATTCAACAATACACCTTTGAAGTGCAACACACTAGTGGTCCAAGCAACCCATCTGACTACTTGTCCCGCCACCCACAGTAAACTCCACAGAACCGTTTCGACGCATGGAGTCTGTTGCTGAACAGTATGTGAACTTCATCGTGTCTCACGGCCTACCTCGTGCCATGACCATAAAGGAGGTAACCGAAGCAACGTTAGCTGACCCGGTGATCAACTCGCTCAAGCAAGCCCTAAAGAAACCCCAGAAAGGCAAACATTGGAAGAGCACAACTCTACAGCCTTTCTCTCGTGTTGCGACAGAACTGTCAGTCTCCAAAGAAGGCCTTGTGTTAAGAGGCACGCGGATAGTACTGCTAGCACAACTTCACACAAAGGCCATGCACCTTGCGCATCGAGGCTACCAAGGCATTGTCAAGACAACACAGCTGTTGCGTGAGAAGGTGTGGTTTCCAGGGATAGACTCTCTAGTGGACCAGACAGTTAAAAGCTGCCTGGCATGCCAAGCTCCGGTACCCCCAACGAACCAGGCAACGACCTGAGCGCCTGAAAGACTGTGTGAACAAAAGTGCATTTTTCTTTTTTCTACTATGTGTTTGAACAAAACTGAATTTTCCTTCCCTGAGGGGATGATGTAGTGTCCATGCATAGCACTTAGAATGTAGGAAGGCAACCCTGGTAGAGAGCAAGGGAGCTTCCAAGATGGCTGCGATGTAGGAAAAATAAACCTGTGTGCGTTCTCGACACAATCGGTCGTAATCAGTCGTATTACTCCAACTACGACACGTTACACTGGGCAGATTCGAATCAAATGTCAAGCACCGACTTGGCAGCAGCCCTGCTAACAGGCGTAGCATGTCCAGAAGGACTCGTGAGAGAGGAGCCCGGCTCATACATGACTGATCTCTGTGGTGGCAATACAATGTCTCTACACTGTTTCAATGCAATCGTATTAGCGCCGGCATCATCGTGAAATGGGTTGTGCCAGAATTTTTTTTCTATCTAAATTTATTCCCCTGTACCTATGTGCCACAGCTGAGCTCCTATCTCAAAATTAATCTCACCTGAAGTAATGTATATATAACCTTAGCTATAATTTCTAATGAGCATGACTGATTCTCACCAAGAGTAACAGCCGCTTCAATTCCTTCAGAATCTGCACCTGCATTATCAAATACGTTATAGTGAATCTGCCACAAGTCTGCCACAACTGAGGATCGAACATGTTTTCAGTTTCAAGCAAACCATGCCAGTCAATTTCATGAAAGTGGCATTACAGAATTCACAGGCATTCAATTGCACAATGCATGCTTATAGGCAATCTTATATTCAGTTAATGGCAGTTGCCATCTTGGGCTGTCGTAATCCGAATTTTGTGCATAGTGACGTCAAGTTTACTTAATCATGGAACGTTAAAAACACCTGTGCACTGACTAGGTTGTTACAGCCAGAAAAATGGGCATGTGAGCAGCCAGGGTGAGGGCGCCCCAAAGCTCCAGTAAATAGGGCGCCTGCATGCGCTCACCCCCCCGCCTTCATCATTCAGCGCAGAGTGGGGACAACTGCGTCATTTGCAACTGAACAGAAGTTACAAAAAAACAGTTCCATAGAAAAATGTAGTGTATTTTCCATGTATTTTCCATTAATTGTACATGATGGCGGGAGTCTGCAGTCAGGCATTCCACTCACTAAGGCACATGGAAACAAAACAGGAAAACAAATATGAGTAGCTCATAAAAAATTAAGCCCTCAAACATGCAATATACAATCTTCACCTGTGCACCATCAGCCCGATTACAACTTTTCTATTACTGTGCAAATATAGCTGCAGCCATTTGCCTTTGCACACTCAACTTCTTTCAGTGGTTTATATTTTCAATTGATTAGATATCTTTAGTGGCACACCTAATTATTTTTTTTTGAGAAGCTCAATCACCACATACCTGTGATGCTTTGTTTCCCAAGCACCAACTAATGCCAGCAACCTCATCACGTTATCATGGCGATCTCTTAAAAGTTGTCAATTTTATTTGGTCGTTTTGACAAGATTACCCAGCTGATTAAACATGAATTGCACTGAATCCTTCTATATAATCTCAACTCTTCCCTTGATCGGCATCAGTATATCAAGCTTTAAGTTGACAACTTGAAGCATCACTTAGTAGTATATCAAGATTTAAGTTAATAACGTGAAGCATCACTTACATATTCTTCAGGGTAGGTAGGTTATCTTTCTGTTTGCTTGGATTGTTACACATTTTTGATGGCAAGTGCCATGAACACTTCCAGATTTTGCGAGAACTTTCATTTTTCAACTTCTATTTCATCAGTGACTCCACCACACCCACCGGTGTGATAGTGTTCTTTACATACACACAGCATGTTGTACTTTCACAAGCATCATCCAAATGTGGTTCACGTTCAAGGCATTTACCAGACATTGTAAAGCAACATTTGGCGGCAGTTGCCAAATAGAGCAATGCAACAGTCAGAAAAGCAACCAACCTGCGATTATACAGCAACATCCCATTTTTGCAGCTGCTCTGACGCCACTGCTGTAATATAATATGTAGAAAACAGCCAGCCTAAGCTAATGATCAAAGAACCGCTCAGTGACAACAGAAATTCAGACATGTGATCAAACAACCGCTCAGTGATTCACAGATCCAGACGTGATGCTGCAGCAACTGTGGAATTCCTTTCACGTGTTTTCGCAGTACACCCATGTGCACAAGAAATCTAGCACTATATGGTATACCATTTGGGCAGCTGCTTTGGTGCTGCTACCACTGCCAAAGTCCTGCACCCCTCAGTCAGTCAATAGGCACTGAAAGTACCGGATTTGCATGTAAGTAACACGACCACAAATATGATGCAACGAGCGGCTTTTGGTCTCTCCTAATGAAAAATTTATTGTGGTTATATGTGTCACGAACCCGAATATAATGCGAGGCGCGTCCTGAGGCTGAAAATTTCAAGGAAAAAAGCCATATTCATGCCAATACAGTAATATCCGTGAAAGTGAGCCATCAGGTATACAGTGTGTCCTTCTACATTGAGCTTATTCCAATGAATTACAAAATTCAGTGAGGCACCTGACACAGCCACCAACTCCACACCCCCTCACCACACATCCCTGCTGAGCACCAACCCACACGATGGACCCCCATGTCTCATGTGAACAGTGAATGAGAATCCTAACATACAGCTTGTTTGAAAGCAGAAACAAACATAAGGGTTCTGCAAACGCCACATTCTTGAGTTGAGGCTATATTCACAGCATAGCTGCAGTGCACGCTTGCTTGCTTAAAACATGCTTGCTGTATAGACTACCATAATAAACTTGCACGGCACTGTTGACATTGTAGCATCGCCTCAGCGGGTTGAGATACGATTTGTTGCCCTTTTTGCACAAAAGCACGCGTCTCAATTGTGCGAAATTAGGCCACCACAGCTGCACCACTCGTTTCAGGCACAGTACTCAAACCACACATTCAGCGCTAAACCGTGGGCGGTCGACGCCGTCACATTTTTGTGACTTGTAGAGAGCAGCACATCCCTCGACGTCCGTTAAGCAAAGGCGGACACAGCGACGCCACATCGCGGTTCGCTGAAGTGCGCTGCCGATCGAGGCACTACGTTTCAATCGTCACTACCGCCGCATTGTCAGGGAACACGGATCACACAACGCAGATTCTGTATTGCCAGAGCTCACCGAGGCCAAAGCCGTACTGCCACACAAGCACTACTCACGGCTTTCCGCCAAGTAACACAGAACCTACAACTAATACACAAGCAACGCAAGCACAATCATACACACGCAATGTTGAACAACGCGCGGTCGGCGCGGGCCCGAGAACGATCACGCCGAGAACGAACATGACGAACACGCCGTCGCATGCCCATAGAGTAACATACACATTACTTGTATTTTACTCTATGGCATGCCGTCGTCGCTTGGCGCCACCATCGCGCCTTCTCAAAGGTCCCTAAATGATCGTGTCTCTAGGTGCCTAGGATTAGGTCACGTGCATAACGGATTCTTTAACGACATTTAGACGCACGCAAGCGAGGCTGGTCCGTGTTCCGACACCGGTTCGACGTCTTCTGGCTCTGAAACCTGCTTGCAAAAGACCAAAATTGTAGGTGCAAGCAACTCCTCTGCAACAGCAAG
Source organism: Dermacentor silvarum (assembly GCF_013339745.2). Taxonomy (NCBI): domain Eukaryota; kingdom Metazoa; phylum Arthropoda; class Arachnida; order Ixodida; family Ixodidae; genus Dermacentor; species Dermacentor silvarum. Next base: position 66,058,455 of record NC_051154.1, on the reverse strand, counting down.
ACAAGAGAAGGGTTGTTGACTACTTACGAGTACTTGCACTGCTACAATGAGACGGGCACATGGGACGTACAGTTATGCAGATGCACTGAAAGGTGGAAGATGTGTTTCACTTCATGGTGGCACTGATGAGACAAACCTGCATCCATTGGATATTGAACCCAGATGTGACACAACTGTGCGAGAGGCCAAGAAGCAAGTGGAGCAGCATCCACCGGTGGCAGACATTTTTGACCTGCAGCGGCAGCTTGGAAGGGTTGCACCTATTTCTGACACAACTTTGACATCTAGCTCTGAGGCCTTCTCACGAAGGAGCAAGAGCAAAGCTCAGATTATGAAGATAGTTCAGATGGTGAAAAAAAGATTGCCAGAATGCGAGGAGCAGGAGATCCACAGACACGTGGTTGACCTACGCAGATTGTATGGTGGCTTCTCGTATATGAAGTTGAATGCCATTGCTGCCCTTGTGATCAGCTACATAATGATACCTGCATACGATGCAGCATCTACAGTCAAGCCTGCTTCCCAAGTCATCATGCAGCTTCTGTCTTGGCCACATCTTTTTGAATGTTCTCTATAGTGACCAAACATTGTTGATGTTTTGTTTTTACTGAACTTGCCTGCGATGAGTTATGTGACTGTGATATGCACATGGAGACTGTCTACTCCGGTGAAAACGTGCGATATATGCCCAAGATGTATTTTTGTTGAATAAAGAGTGTGGCTGTTATAATGAACCATTGTTACCTTGATGATCCCAGCTATGTTGCTTAGGCAATGGTGCCGCTGCAAAAGTCTGTTTCCAATGACACATGTTAGCGCTATTTGTGTAGATATGTATGCTTGGTGGAAATAAACAGTTCAATTTAAAGCAGAACAAAAAAAAAAAGGCCATTTTTCTTTCTCCATACCGAGAACGAACACGCCGTCGCATGCCGTCGTCGCTTGGCGCCACCATCGCGCCTTCCTCTGTCACACTAGCACGGAAAAACTCTTTTACGCAAGCGGTCTTTTACCAAGTTGAAAGACTTTTGAATGAAGAGGTGTTGCGCAGCAGAAACACGGCGCCGACGATCTCCTTTTAGTGTTTCCTTCTGGACACGCTACCGAAAGCGTGGCGCTAGCATTCGAAACAATATCGGCCAAAAAAAAAATTATTTATCTCAAAATATAAAGTGAAAACTTATCATTTACACGTTTTTAAAATAAATTTAACATAAAAAACAGTAATAAAAAGATTTATTTTAGTAGTTAAAAGAGCGTCATCACGTGACATCCCCAGCCCGTTTCACCTGCTTACGAGAGTACAGAAAAAAATGAACATTACTGGATTTACTACACCTTCTCCAAGACATAAAATTATTTTGTATGATGAGTCTAGGCGACAGAAAATTACGCGTTCGATTATTTTCTTTATTTTATGATAATTGCTGGTGCCCACTGGTTTCGAGGCTACTCCTTTTCGGCCGTGAAGGAGATCGGCGAACTCCTCTTCCAGAAAAGACCGCTTCTGAAAAAGAGATCGCTCCCTGTCGTGTTTCTGCGGGCGAAACTCTTTTTCGGGAGAAGTCTTTTTGCTCAAAAGACTTTTGAGTGCCCGTGTGACAGGGGTATAAATAAATGGTCGTGTCTCTAGGTGACTTTATTCTATGGTGCCTACATGGAGGAATGGGTGCCTAGAATCAGGTCAGCGAGCATGGAGGCAGCGTGTTCGCGGCTCACGCCGCTCACATTCCAGGCACAGTTTCTTTAGGAGGCGTTCATTTTAGCTTTGGTTTCAGCATGAGGCAGGCTTGTTCGTGCTCAGCCGTTCAGTTCACTGGCTATTGGATGCGTATCTTTAGTCATGCCGGAATCGAGCCAGGAGAGGCTAAAGCTTCACTCAATTTTTTTTTTTTTTTAGCAATGTACTTGGCAGAATAACGGCGTTAGAGGTTTGTAAATATCTAGTATTTCACCTGATCTACCGAAGAAAAAAATAAGAAAGCAACCTTTCGTTTTTCCCCAGATTCAAGGGCGTCCCGAAAGCGCAAAGCGCATTCTACCACGACATATGAATCGGCTGAACTACTACTGCCAGAGAAGAGCGCAAAGGTTAATCGAACTTCTATAGAATGTGTCATTCTTATTCCCGCATTAGTCATTAGAGTGTAGCAGAATATTCTACGTACAATATCATAACTCTTTGTTCGTTCGTGTATGTAGGTTGCCTGTTCAATATATCTTGGGAAAGTGGCAGTTTCACGGATTGCCATTGAAAATGTGTCCACCAATATTCATTCCAAGACCCGAAACAGAAGCGCTGGTCGACATCGTTCTGTCGCACATTAACCGTAGCGACGGTGGCACTGAACACGTCTTAGACGTCGGCTGCGGCACAGGTGCCATTTGCCTTGCTCTTGCTTCGCGTACTACTAAGGTATGTGAAAGTTTTTACATAATCGGTTATGCCGTCTGCTCGGGATCGTGGTCAGGGTGGAACGCAGACTACACAGCCGCTTCTCTCCCCTCTCTCCTCTCTGCGTTAATTGTTAAAAGCAAGGTAGCCCTTGCCTATCACCACAAATAATACACTTTTGATGTTTTCTGGTCTTGCATTTGCTACCCAGGGTTTGTATACGACTTGCAGCATGCGCACTGCACAGCAAGAATTCGAAATAAGGGCTGAAATAGTCCGGAATGAACTATGAATTCACACTTTCAAGCATGAAACATGAGTGACAGGTATTTTAAATAAATTTACAGTAAGCACAATATATATATATATATATATATATATATATATATAGTAGGTTGCATAAAAACATCTGAACCCACAAATTAGATGCTGGTAGCCAAGGAAAATGTTGTGTACGTCAGGTATCGACAACATCAACTCTGTTTTATCAATGAACGGCATATTTGTTCTGATCGAGAAGACTTGCTAGTGTTTTCATCATCAAAAGTAAAAACTGTTTGTGAGGTGGCAACTTTGCCAGCACATGTAAAAACATAGAATGTCGAGCGCTATCTTGTGCGAAAAACAATGTGACTGCCATGTGCAAAAATTGCCTTGAATTTTCTTTTCTGTCAAAGAATCAGGAAGTTGCTTGTAAGTGATGCACTTGAGTATTGGTACTTCAGTAGTGAAATGTCTTCGTTGACTGTTCATGTTTCTAGGTTCATTACACAGGCATTGACAAAAATCTGGTGGCAGTCAAACTGGCCAAAGAAAATGCATCACAACTGGGCTTGTCAAAAAGAGTTTCCTGCTATGTGGCTGAGGTCACACCAACTGGCTTGAGATATTCAGAACCTCAGTTAATGAGCTCAATGTATGACGCCATTGTCAGTAACCCCCCTTACATTTCCATTCAAGAGTCCTGCACAATTGAGCCAGAAATACTGAGGTGAGTGATTCTACGCCTGTTTTGTGTGCAGCTGCTGTGTGTGTCCGATGCTGGTAGTCGGTAGATCTTGTTAGTGCTGGTTTCCTTTCATTGGCTGGTGTGCCAATTCCTAGAGGGATCTCTGTCGTTGCGAATGTTGAGCTACGTTGAGCTGAGGAATGATACGAGACGTTAACTTTTGCATTTGCCGTAGTACATGGATTTGTCTAATCTTTGTGCTTGTGGCTTCAGATTTTCTTTATATTTATTACGCTTTTTCAAATTTCCGAACAATTCTGCTTTTTAAAACACATTAAGGCGATAAGTCTACACACATGAATCACCATTGTGAACTGTTGCTTTAAAACACAATATTTAGTTGAAAATGGTCAGCTTGCAAAGCTACAAAGTTGTTTGTAGCAAAAAGCACAATGTTAAGACAAATCCATGTACAACCCATCATTTTCATGCTAGCTGAACTGTCATGCTTGCAGCTCCGATAGACACTAGAGCCATATTTCCCTCCAGTAATTTTTAGGAAACTGAAGGACGAAGTGCCTCTTTGATAGAACGCTTCTATCTCTGTTCCTTGCATTTTGATCAAGTTTTCCACGTTTTTCGGGGACGCTGCTCCCTGCTTCGTGGCAACGGACGCGGAGCCTTCCACAGGCCCGCCCTGCCTGAGGTCTGCTATGGCAAGCTCCCCGGGGAATCAACGCGCCTGGTCCAGCAACAGCGAGGTCATCAGCGAGGCTCGCTCCCTTGTGGCTATGGACGCGGAGTCAAATGCGGTGACACCCGGCCAAAGGTGAACCATGGCGAGCTCGTCGAGGAAACGAGGTTCCTGGTCTACCACCAGCGAGGACACCGAACTGTACTCGGTCACCGGCGACAATGAAGTCAAAAATTGAACGCTGGCCGCACTCAGTCCTCTCCGTACCCGAGGACTCCTCCATCAGCCTCCGAACGCTTAACAGGCAAGCTCTCTCCATGTTCCTCGAGGGGGTGTCGCCGAATGACATAAGGAAAGTTCGAATAAACACGCGAAAGAATATCCTCGCTGTGGACGTGACAAATTGTACCGCGTTGGACAAGCTTCGGAAAATAACCGATTTGGGAGGCATCAAAGTCCGACCGCGTGTACCATTGGACGAATCCAGCATGGCGGGAGTCATTTACGACATTGATTTGGCCATAGCGAGCTCGGATGTGCCAATCCTCATCAAACCAGTGACCGAAGGAGTTATCATCACACATGTGCTCCGCCTTGGCAACTCCCGCTGCGTGAAGTTGATATTCAAGGGCGATTCCATTCCTTCGCATGTCAAGATTGGCCACTTCCGACATGCTGTTCGCCCATTCGTGCCCAAGCCACTTCAGTGCCATAACTGCATGAAGATCGGCCATGTCAAGGGCGTCTGTACGGTCTGTGTACGGTTTGTCCACGCTGCGCTGAGTCGCACACTGTGGACGCTTGCCGCGCAAGACATTTAAAGTGCAGTAACTGCGATGGATCCCATGATGCCTCATCCAAAGAGTGCCCGAAAATCCGGAGAGAAATTGCCGTGCTTAAACAAATGGTCAGAGACAGCTCATCCCACAGGGAAACTGCTGAGACTGTACGACGCCGGCGTAATCGTCGACGCAAGCGTACAAGACGTGGTGTTGATCATACGCAGAACGCACCCAACCAACTACCTTCGAGTGCAAGTAAACATACAAGCACGAAGAGGATTGAGACTGACAAATCTAAAGCCGCGGAAGACTGGCCTGTGCTTCCGCGCACACAGCCTGCCAAGGAGCCTCCCCGCCTGATGTCTACTTCCACGCACACTTCGGTGGATGAAGTACCAAGGGTTGACCAACAGATCATACCGATGCTGCGGTCCCTAATGAATGTCATTAAAGAGCTACTGACAAGTATTGCAACCCCAGCCGCTCGAAGTGGCCTGCAAGTGCTGAACGCGCTGAGCCCATTCCTAGCAGCCCTCGAGTAGAACCATGGATGGCAATCACCAATCGTTCCGCCAAGAGGTCAGAGAGGAATCTATTATCCAGTGGAACGCCAGAGGACTTAAATGTCGGATGCCTGATTTTCGTCAGTTTGTATACTCTAACCGTTTCCCAATCATCGTAATCTGTGAACCGAAATTATCAAACCCAATCCGTCTATCCGGCTACGAATCAATCATGTCCTCAACTTGCAGCGAAAGCAGCAAGGTCGTTGTGTTTATTCGTCGGGAGCTTACCGACGTCGTTCAGCAAGTGCCACCTCATGATGAGAATCAGTATGTTTGCCTGACTGTTAAGAAGAAAAAGGTAGCCTTTACACTGGTGGGTACCTACTTATCCCCTTCAACCCGGTTTGATAGCAAGAGACTAGAAGATATCTTGACAGCAACCTCTGGTCCATGGGTTATCACGGGAGACTTTAACGCCCACCACCCTATCTGGGGAAGCTCTAAAATTAACGCAACCTGCCGACGACTGGCTTCATTCGCATCTGACTATGGACTGTCCCTTCTTAATGATGGGAGCCCTACCTTTTTACGAGGCTCATCATACAGCAGTTGCTTAGACTTGGCTTTTGTGTCACGGCGCTTGGCTACTCGTGTAAAGTGGTTTTTAGACATTGAGACACATGGGAGTGATCATATCCCCAGTTACCTTAAGATCAAGGGTTTGGCCAGCTGCCATTCGCCAAACACAATCCGGCGAATTGACTGGTCTACATTCGAAACCAGCATGGAAGAAGCTTGTCGCAACGGTCTCCCTTCTGGCCTTCAGCAAGCTATCAAGAAGGCAACGCAGAATGCGATGTGCACGCTGAAATGCAATCCAAGGATCTCCAAATCCGACGTGGAGAGCGACTCCTTGCGATTCGTCGGCGGGCCGAGCGAAGATACCGACGCACTAAGTCCATCCATGATCTCAGAATAGCCAGACGCACGCAAAAGAAAATCCAGCGCCGAATGGCCAAACTGGAATCTCAACGGTGCGCAAAATTTTGTGAATCCCTAGACCCCCGAAAATCTTTCTCACATATGGAGAACCGTGCGAGGCCTACGTACGTCTCCCGAACAACGCGTGCCATTCAAAGCCTTGGCACTTTTCCAACGTCGAGAGGACATCGAGGTAGCGGAAGATTTCTGCAGAAAGATTGCAGGTCAATCAACCTACACAGGCCCCCTTGGTACGGATAGCATTGAGCCGCATACACGGGACTCACGCATGGACTTGCCTTTCACCACCGAGGAGCTTGATGCGGCTCTTGCTTTGTGTAATCGGTCGTCGTCTCCTGGACCAGATGGCATATCGTACCGCATCTTGTGCTACCTGGGTGAGCGAGCGCGAAATGCCTTGCTGGATATATTCAATGAATCCTGGCAGGATGGAAACGTTCCTCAAGAATGGAAGACAAGCCGCCTGGTGCCACTCCTCAAACCTGGCAAGTCACCACTCGAGCTCGCGTCATACCGCCCAATCGCGCTGGCAAGTTGCGTAGGGAAGGTGATGGAACGCATGATCCTTGCCAGATTGGAGTGGTACCTGGAACGCTACCAAGTTTATCCAAATGCTATGGCCGGCTTTCGACGTCTCCGCTGCTCCATCGATAACGTCATCGATCTGGTCACTTACGTCCAACATCAAAAGAGATGTAAACGATTATCGGTCGCTATGTTTCTGGACGTAAAAGGAGCTTATGACAATGTTGCTCATGATGCCATACTTGATGCTCTGGAATCGGTTGGCCTTGGTGGCCGCGTGTACCGGTGGACCCGCAACTACTTACACATGAGGTCATTCTTTGTGCAGACCGAGTACGGTCCAACGTCTCAACACTGCACATACCGTTGTGTTCCTCAAGGTGGCGTCTTGAGTCCCGCACTATTCAACCTTGTTCTTGTCGGTCTTGTGGAACGCATACCAAATGCTGTCCATATATCAATGTATGCCGATGACATCTGCGTGTGGACGTCAGGTGTAACACGTCCTCAGGTGCGCGCGAGACTTCAAAAATCTGCGACATCAATTTCGGCGTATCTCAGCGAACAAGGCCTCCAGATTTTACCTGAGAAATGTGCGCTGGTCGCGTTTACGAGGAAGTCAATGACGCCTTACGCCATATCCATCAAATAGCAAAACATCTGTTACGCCAGGACGCATAGATTCTTAGGGGTGATCATTGATCGAGACCTCAACTGGAGTCCCCATGTGACCTACCTGAAGAAACGCCTAATGGCCATTTCACACGTTTTCAAATTTCTTGGAGGGAAAACGTGGGGAGCGTCAGTACACGCAATGTTACAACTATACAGGGCACTGTTTCTCGGATATCTGAGATACAGCTTACCTGTACTGAGCAATACCTGCAGAAGCAACATCCGCACAATCGAAAGTGCTCAGGCGCAGGCACTAAGCGTTTGTCTTGGATTGCCACGATGCACATCGACAGCGGAAACAATTGCAATAGCTCAAGATTACCCAGTCACAACTCATATGACATTGGAAGTGCTCAGAGCACACATCAGGCAAATTGCCCGCTCCCCTTTCTATCACCTCGCCAGTCTGCCGAATGACCGACCCAATGCCTCCCTTTGCCAGGCGATATCGGCGTACCGTGACTGCCTCCCTCGAGATTATACGCCTGCCGAGAGACTGCTATCACCTCCTTGGTGTTTGGCTCGTCCACAAGTTCGACTCTCGGTACCAGGGATTCGAACGAAAGCAGAACTCTCGTCCCCAGCTCTCAAGCAGCTATCTCTCCTCATGCTGCACGAGACATACAAGGACCATTTTCACATTTACACTGATGGCTCGACAACTCTTGATGGATCTACAGGGGCTGTGATCTTCCCCGCAAAAGCTGTGACCCTTCAGTTTCAAACTTCTCACCGGACAACGTCGACTGCGGTGGAGCTTGCTGCACTTCGCTGCGCACTTCACATGGTTCACGGAGACTTACCACGAAGATGGAGTATATATTCAAAGGCCGCCCTGCATTGTCTGCTATCCGCTCTACGTCGTGGACAACAAGACCAACTTGTGCTGGAAAGAAGGCACCTTTGTCACCAACTGGCAGAAAAAGGACATGACATCACTTTTCAGTGGCTCCCAGGCCACTGCGGCATCATGGGCAACGAACAGGCCGATGAAGTTGCGAGGAGGGCTCACGAAAATGCTGTGAAGGAACCCATCCCGCTATCAAGAGCCGATGCAGTAACAAAGCTTCGCATAATCGCGCGTGATTCCACACTAGCCATGTGGAACACACCTGGTTTCCAACATACTCGACTGCACCGCCTGGACCCATCCCTCCAACTACGCATTCCATCTGGACTTCCTCGAATCGAGACAACTGCTCTCTGCCGACTGTGGCTTGGAGTATCCTTTACGAATGCTTTTGCTTGTCGCATCGGAATGGCCGACAGTGCTGCCTGTGATACTTGCGGCAGCGAGGAAACACTCCAACATATCCTGTGTCATTGTCCCCGCTACAGCTCCCAGAGACAGTCGCTCGTAACGGAGTTGGCACGCCTCGACGACCGGCCGCTTTCTGAGCAGACGATTTTAGAATGCCGACTGATACGGTCTTCACAGCAGAAGGCGACGAGGGCGCTACTGAAGTTCCTCCGGTCAAGCGACCTGTTTGAACGACTGTGACGCTCCTGAGTTCCTTTGTGTGTGTGTGTGTGTGTGTGTGTGTGTGTGTGTGTGTGTGTGTGTGTGTGTGTGTGTGTGTGTGTGTGTGTGTGTGTGTGTGTGTGTGTGTGTGTGTGTGTGTGTGTGTGTGTGTGTGTGTGTGTGTGTGTGTGTGTGTGTGTGTGTGTGGTGTGTGTGTGTGTGTGTGTGGGTTGTGTGTGTGTGTGTGTGTGTGTGTGTGTGTGTGGTGTGTGTGTGTGTGTGTGTGTGTGTGTGTGTGTGTGTGTGTGTGTGTGTGTGGTGTGTGTGTGTGTGTGTGTGTGTGTGTGTGTGTGTGTGTGTGTGTGTGTGTGTGTGTGTGTGTGTGTGTGTGTGTGTGTGTGTGTGTGTGTGTGTGTGTGTGTGTGTGTGTGGTGTGTGTGTGTGTGTGTGTGTGTGTGTGTGTGTGTGTGTGTGTGTGTGTGTGTGTGGTGTGTGTGTGTGTGTGTGTGTGTGTGTGTGTGTGTGTGTGTGTGTGTGTGTGTGTGTGTGTGTGTGTGTGTGTGTGTGTGTGTGTGTGTGTGTGTGTGTGTGTGTGTGTGTGTGTGTGTGTGTGTGTGTGTGTGTGTGTGTGTGTGTGTGTGTGTGTGTGTGTGTGTGTGTGTGTGTGTGTGTGTGTGTGTGTGTGTGTGTGTGTGTGTGTGTGTGTGTGTGTGTGTGTGTGTGTGTGTGTGTGTGTGTGTGTGTGTGTGTGTGTGTGTGTGTGTGTGTGTGTGTGTGTGTGGGTGTGTGTGGTGTGTTGTGTGTGTGTGTGGTGTGTGTGTGTGTGTGTGTGTGTGTGTGTGTGTGTGTGTGTGTGTGTGTGTGTGCGTGTGTGTGTGCGTGTGTGTGCGTGCGCGCGTGCGTGCGTGCGTGCGCGTGCGTGCGTGCGTGCGTGCGTTTTTTCTTTTTTTTTTATCTCCCTCTCTAGGTGTGTCCATTTTTCTTTATCTTTCTGTCTCCCCTTACCCCTGCCTTTCGCATCTCATTTATCTCTCTCTCTCTCTCTCTTTAGGAAACTGAAAAAAAAAATTGTATTGGCTTCAGCCATCCAATTGAAGAGATTGGTTTGCATTGAGCGATCCAAATGTGCAGAAAAGCATGTCATATTTTTGTTATTCACTGCTTGGTGCATTTTTTTCCTTTTTAAAAAAAAATATAACCCTGAATAGTTTCTCGGGCATAATATACAATAAATATATTCTGCTGTGGATCTTCAGTATTCAGTTGTCATGGCATGGAAATGCATCTTCAAAGATTTCAATGCTGCCTTCAGGCATGAAGACCACGCAGCTATTTTTGCTGGCATCGACGGTTTGGACGTTGTGCGAAGCATTCTGCAGCTTTCGAAGACATTGCTCAAAGTTGCAGGGCACCTATTTATAGAAGTAGGGCTCTCACATCCACCCCTCATTCAAGTCATGTTGGCAGCTGAAGGGTACCGCCAGATGTTCAAACTCCTGGCAGTGTACCCAGACTTCACTTCACGGCCGCGGTTTGTTGAAATAAAACGAATAAAATAAAAAGAAAATAAAACCGCTTTGGTGGAGCCAGTGGCTGGGAATGTGTTTTTAAAAAAAAGTACACCATACAGCTACTGTGGCTTAACCTGCGGTATGCTTATGCACACACTGGTGGATCCAGAGGCCTCCTCCCCACGACATACCGGCACTTCAATGATCACAACAAAGTGTGCTGACGCCCCCTCCAATTAATGGTGCCCTGGATCCGCCCCTGTGTGCACACCACTGTCGTACATTAGACATGAAGACGTAGAGTACTGTTTTCAAACATTTAATTCCAGACTGTACACACTACTGCTCAATCAACTAAACCAAAGTAAGCACAACTTAAATTGTACTGCACTATCAATGTAACGTTCTAGGCTGTGGTAGCAGTAGCACCAGACAAGTTCTGCTGAGGCTTTCCAGGTGGCGTATTTCTATTTGCGCCCACTAGGGTGCCTCGATGCCAGCGCCGCCGTTCAGGGTGGTGCCATCCTTTGACCGCACCCGCGCCGCCGGTTTCTCGCTGCGACGACATCTTGAGTCACAGCGAGCGGTTGCGAGTGCTTGGTGCCGGTGCTTAGTTCGAGACACAGTGCGCGCAGATGCTTCGCTGGCGCTTCTACTTGCTGGACAGTGTTCAGCCGCATGAATGACAAACTTGTCAAGTGCATCGAGTCGACATGACGGGCTGTTGTGTTCCCAAGTGCACCGGATCGACGCGTAAAGGGCTTCGTTGTTTACGCTTCCCCCGGGACCCAGAGCGAAGGAAGAGATGGGAAGCCCAAGTAAAGCGGTATCACTGGAAGGCAACGGATAGCTGCTACATTTGCGAGGTAAGTGTCAAGAAAGTTTAGACTATCGCATCGTGTTTTTCATTTAAATAAGAAAGTATTCTCTGATCCTCGCTCACGTACCTACGTTCGCTCACGAACTAAGCACTGCACCGATGCTGTCTGAGTAGCCTATGGTTTGCGAGCGCGCGTCGCATAGGCTTTTGCCGTTTTCATCGGCGCAGTCTATGCGAGTCCTTGTTTTAAGGACTGACGAAAATGCTTCGCCGCGAAATAGCCTTACATTAGCTACAAATCTTCATGTAAACCACCTATTTTACTTTTTCACGGGAAGCACACATCGTGTGTCTCTTGTTTCTTGTTTTTTTTTTTTTTTTTTTTTTTTTCCGCTACTGGTTATTTGGGACTAAAGAACGCAGTGCTTCTTCTGGGGAGAGCGGCTGTTGTGTACGTGGCAAGCGAAGCATTGTGATTTTCTCTATTCTGAGCAGATATCTTGCGGATCTCAGGTTGTTACGTTATATAGCTGATTTTTTAGACGAATATATTTGTAGCGTGGTGCTCGTAAGTCGATGGTCATTCGTGCTCATTCCCGATCGTAGTGGGTACTGTGACGGTCTTTAAATGCCTGTGCAGGGTATGCCCAGATGTAGTAGAGTTAAGGGGCATCATGGGGCCAAAATGTTTCGGCGCTTTCCGGCATGGTGTCTGTTGTAGCCTGTGCATTTCTTCGAAACGTGTGAAGCGAGGTAATACAGCATTACTTCTGCGAAAATTTATTTTTAGGCACTGTAATGGGTTCTCTGTATTTACAAGGCAACTTTTCATATCAATAATCACTTTTGTTGTTTTACTTGTACTTAGAAACACTTTGAAGAGGACCAGTACGTGGGAAATCGACAGGATGGGCGCCGTCTGTTAAAGTCAACAGCCCCACATCATCATGGACTATATTTTCGAAGTGAAAAACATTGCTAATCTGTATTTGACTGTCTTAGTTTCATTTACGGTTTTTGTACGCGATATGTATGCAGTGCTGTTTATTTTTTCAAAGTAGTTATCAGTGTTCTAATGGTTATTTATAAAATGTTCTGTACTCGCCATCGATGTGTTTGGCTGATGCGACGTATTCGATGGTAGCTGATGTATTCTGGCTGGATATCTTGATTAATATTACCCGCGGTTGCGTTTTCTTGTTTGCATTCTTGTTTTCAATTTATATTGTGTGTAATAAGGTTGATGTACTCACTTGAACCCCCCCCCCCCCCCCCCCATGTAATGAATACATTTTAAAAAAAACTCTCCCTATCCCGAATTGTGTGTCGAGCCTACCTTGGGAATTTTTTTTATCTCGTCTTTCAACATAATCTTCAGGCGCCACACAGTACAGTCAACCACAAAAGTTTGCGGACCACGCGAGCGCGTGGCCAAGAGCCTCTTCGCGACACTTCCGCTACGTCACCAGCGATCGACAGCAGCGCTACGTTGAAGACGCATCCCTCCTTAAATCTATGGCCTGTCTATTTTCGCACTGTGCGCAAATATTTTCTACCTATCTCTTTCAACGTGACGCGCTCTTTGTTAGCCAGAGCTACTTGCTTATATTTTGAGAGCAGAATATCAGTACAAGTAATCAGACAGCGTACTCTTCGGCTGTTATCAGTTCTATTTTCGCGTAGCCACGCCGTTTTTTTTTTTTTTTTTCGTGAGTGCGTGAGTGAGCGGTGAGGCAGCCATGGGACACAGATGCTTAGTCAGTAGGCAGAATTTTTCCGTTCCTCCCCCATCGCTAAGTGACAGTAGCGGGCGGGATTTGATCGCCTACGCCCAGGTTTTGCTGCACAAAGCCCGAACCACCGCGCTGCTATAGTGGTTACATTTAGAAAAATAAGAAATAATCGGGTGCGATGACTCTTTTTATAACCCTTTGCGACACGGCGTCCTCGTTTGGGGACTCGAACTTCGGAGGCGCGTCCCACGCCACGTGTTTCTTCAAATGACCTAAAACTCAGTGTGCACATTCGTGTCCGCTTCCTGATGGGACAACTAGCGGTCAGTTAACTTCATTGTCCTGCGTATTGCTGCAGATGATCACTTTGCTGGAGACACTACCATGTTAGACAATCGTTCGACGTGCCGCGTTCCAAGACCAACGTCAAGAGTATTTTTTTTTTCTCCGGTCGACACGAATACAACCGAAAAAGCAAGTGTGCATGCGTTTCGGGCCTAATAGTTGATTCTTTTTATGCAAGCATTGAAGCTGACGGATTTCAGAATAATTAGATAATGAGTTATACGCTAATTAATTTTTTTACTGAAACTCGCACAAAACAGCACATTGCTTCGTCTTCTTTCTTGGAATGTAATAGTGAGCGTCTTGAAATGATGCCATGCGCATTTGACGCATTTGCAGACAGTGCATCATAATTCGTGTCTGAAGGGGATGAATTTATTCACAAGACATTTACAGAAGTGTCATGAAACATAGGTCTCTCAATGATCTAGTAGGAAGTGAAATGTCCGCCGTTTTCTAGCACCTTATTGATGCGTGTGGGCATCGACTCGTACAAAGATTCAGTAATCTCCGGTCGACCGCGCAGGCTTTCCCATTCTTGTGCGATCGCTTGCCACAGCGTATCGGCCGTGCGGCCGCGGTTGGCTCGTGTGGACAGCCGTTTCTTCAACATGCCCCAGACATTTTCTATGGGATTCAAGTCGGCGCCACATGGAGGCCACTCAAGCTGGCAAACAGCATGTTCTTCTTCTTCTTTCTGGGGTTTTACGTGCCAAAACCAGTTCTGATTATGAGGCACGCCGTAGTGGAGGGCTCCGGAATAATTTCGACCACCTGGGGTTCTTTAACGTGCACTACAACGCAAGCACACGGGCGTTTTTGCATTTCGCCTCCATCGAAATGCGGCCGCCGCGGCCGGGATTCGATCCCGCGATCTCGAGCTCAGCAGCGCAACGCCTTAGCTGACTGAGCTACCCCGGCGGGTCAGCATGTTCTTCTAGCAATGACTGGACGATACGTGCTTTATGGATCGGGCTGCGGTCGTGTCGAAAAAAATAGCAGCCGTCGCTGAAGGGACCGTCCAGCGCATACGGAACGAGGTGTCTAGTGATGACGTCGCAGTACCGTGACGCAGTGAAGGGCCCTTCCAGACGCACAAGGGGACCAAGGCCATCTTTGCTGATTGCTCCCCACACGCTCACGGAACACCGTCCACTGGATAGAACACTCTGTGTGTAATTAGGCAGATATCTGCAAGAAATAGCATACAATTGGGTTCCAGCGGCGCGTCTAAAAATGTTGTGATTCCTCTTGCGTATGAACTTTATAATGCTGTTATAGAGTTGCAATAGAAAACGTGCAAACATCATTAGATAGTACTGAAAGACCCACTGGCAGCTTTTAATTAGCTTCAGAGTAAGTAGTACTATGAAACAATCGTTAATGTTTTCAACATAATACCACTACAGAAAAATCTCGTAATGTCCAAAAGCTCATTTTACGTGAAACATGTTGTGATGCAGAATTAGCTTCGTGAATTAACTGCCAATACACTGTAAACACACCTGCAGTTTAGTGGACGCCAAACCCGCTTCCGTTGGTCCCAGCGCGTGGAAAAAGTTGACTCGTCGCTAAAGATGACATCGCCCCATTTCTCTGTTGTCCAATCTTTCATTGCTGTAGCGAACATGAGTCGTTCTTGTAGCTGGCTGTCTGAGAGGCAGGGCTTCTGTGCTGCTACGAAAGACTGCAGGCCAAGCTCACTCAGCCTTCTTCGTACAGTCTCAGACGATACCGTGAGCGAGAGCGCTTCTCGGATATCATCTGCACTTTGAAAAGGATCAGCCACGATGGCGGCCGTAATCAGGCGGTCATCTTCCTCAGTCGTGGCCCTTGGACGCCCACTGCGCTCCATATCTGTGAATCTGTCATCGTCGCGGAAAGCTTCAATAATCCTATTCACGGCAGTCCGGCTCCTGTTGGTTCGGCGGCAGATTTCGCGCTGAGGTATTCCCTCTATAAATAAACGCACAATGTGCCTTCTTTCGTCAAGTGGAACACGCAGCGGCATCTTTCCAAATAGGCAATCACCACGTGGCCTGAAGCAAGTCTACTACGTTTTCAGCGACTGATGCGAAGATGCGCCTATGTGTGAAAGAAAATTTTCTATGCATCCGCTTTTTCTTTATTTTTGATGACAGTGAAACATCTCCCTACCCTTTCTCTCAAGACGCAGAAGCAGCAACACTCATTGGACCAAGATGCTGCCAACCAAAGTGCGCCAGTAAACGTCGCGTAAAAAAATCGTCGCAGCGCTTCGTGAAACTTAACTACCCACTGGCACACCAGTCGACAAAGGTTGCAGTGATTGCTCCGATACTGCTATCAAGCCAGATATGTGGCGGTCTTATCGCAGACAGCGCTCTGCGTCAACACAACGAACTAACAATGTCATGCACGGGAATAA
Organism: Dermacentor silvarum; assembly: GCF_013339745.2. Lineage (NCBI taxonomy): Eukaryota > Metazoa > Arthropoda > Arachnida > Ixodida > Ixodidae > Dermacentor > Dermacentor silvarum. The sequence continues at coordinate 66,042,649 of NC_051154.1, read as the reverse complement.
AAAATTAACAGGCAGGCGAGTACCAAGAGGGCTCATATCCGGGAGAGCGCCCCTGTCGCCGCTAGGTGGCGTACCGCTAGGTGGCGCGGATAGGCAGTCTGGCACGAGCTCGCGTGGTCCGCAAACTTTTGTGGTTGACTGTACATATAATTTTTCATGTACATATCTCTTTCGTGATTGATTGTACTAGACATTATAAGTAAATGTATTTTGTGCATCGTTTGGTTTCTTGTGTGTACTACGCAAGATTGACCCAGACAAGTTACATGTTTCTCTACAGCACTAACTAAACCTTATTTTCACATCGCAGTTATCTTTACACCAGCTTAATCCTGTCAGCACACAGTTTTGTGGGCAAAAAAAAAAGCAAAATTGCGCGTAGATATCGTCAAATAATTGCAACGAACGCGAAGAGCACGCGCAACGCAAAAGAAACTAACCGCCATGCGCGAGTGGCTGGCTACGGTAAAGGAGGCGTGACGTGTAAACCAAAATACAACAGCGAAAAAGAAAAACTTCCACACACAGGGGGTCGCAAACCTTATATACCAAGCATCGAAGCGCAAAAAAAAAAAAATAGTGCGTATTTCAAACATACACACGGCATATTAAATGTGATTGAATTAGGCAACTTGGGGCATGTTCCCGGCGCCATACATTTACGTCTTGGACCTTCGACGAGTTAACGGCTATTGGTTATAAAGATGTGCAGATGCGATACCGATAAAAAAATCCTCATCAAGGCAAAGCACTTGGAAGTGCGCCGCGAGTAACACTATTTATGAACGCAAGCGTAGCTGAGTTCGTGTGACTCAATATGGCGGCGCCAGCGGGGTTGTCTCCACCCTGAACGGTGGCGCTGGGCATCGAGGCACCCTATGCGCCCACGTATAATTCTAGCCACCATACCACGTACAGCGCTCGACCGCTGGCGCCACGCTGCGCCGCTCGCGCGTACCAGACGATTTGCGCTATAATTCGCGCTATAATGAAAATATCGCTTTATAAGAAACCGCGAGAAGTTGTGCCGAACAAAAAGGTACACAAAAGCACCGATGTCCCTTGACGCAATTTTTTTCTTCTTCTTTGCACTCCAGCCCCTGTCAGGATGATGCTGCCCGAAACGCGTACACTCGTAAGCCAAAGTTTTACGGGAAAATTATTTCCGCGCGCTCAGCGCAGCATGCCAATGGAAAGCCTGCACGCGAGAGAAGGCATTCGAGCTCTATCTGCTAGAAGGAATGCCAGCTGACTGACGAGGCAACCAAGATTTTTTTTTTTTTTTTTTTTTTTTTTGCGCGAATCCGCAGCCCGCAAACTTTTGTTTATGACTTGCATTTTCCCCAGCTTGACCAATTGACTGTCAAAATACGCCTTGGAAAGCGAGAGATATGACTCGGTGCTTTTAAATGGAGAGCTGAAGTCGCGGCAGTCTTGCATCTGTACATGCGAATGCGCTGTTTATTGTGTTAAATAAGCGTGTTAAATAAGCGAACTCATCGCGCGTCTTCCGGGCCAGCACGAAGTATCAAGCTGCTTACCTGAGTCGACAGCCACGGACAGACATTTTTTAGCAACTTTCTGAGCCATCAGTAAATAATTGAATGCCATGTTTGTATTCATGGCGAAATTACCAGCATAACACATTTACAATACCTACAATTTATTTACGATAGCAAACACACAGCGCTTGTGCACTGGCAGTACTCCTTCAAACGCGGAGAACTTTTCGGCTCAGTGGCTTACTCGTTAGTTTTTTGCGGTAAGCTGCTGTGTCCGTAACGACTGCGCCAATATTTGAGAGTAGGGGCTTTATAAGTTTGCTTGCAATTCATGAAGAAATCGCTGATGCATACTTTTCGTTTGCCTGCAAGCAAAAAGAGGGCAGCTCTCTAAGTGAGGACAAATTAAAGCTCCACTGCTCCAGTTTCCTCCACTGGAAATGCGTGAAAACTTAGACCAAGCTTTTTCTTGGTGCTCGACTTGCAGCACGGCACGCAGCAGTACGGCATGTTTTTGAAAAATACAGTAAATTACACGCAAAATTTCAGGCTAGATTATAAAAACAAATCACTTGCCTCAATTCAATGTGGTACAACAATGTGAAATGCATATGAAAGCATATATGCTAATTACACAGGGCCTTCAGCAGCAACATTTCCAAGTAAGATATAGTAGTTCGAGGCTTGAAGGAAAAGCCGCTTCAGCACCACTGATGTATCGTGGGAACTTCACAATGTAAATGCGACGCGCATGCAAGGGCCCCGAATAATTAATTCGGCCGGTACATCAGGCTGGAGAAAATGTACTGCAAAATTATTATTACCACCGTGATTTCTGTATATGAACACTTATGTGAACACAGCGCTCGACCCGAGAACGTAGCCATACAGTGACCACAATGATGAAATACGTTTCTTTTTGAAGGGAACAGCGAGCGCAAGAAAAGAATTGACGAGCGTGGTCAGGGGAAGCGCTTCGGCACAGCGGCAACTCACTCGCCAGAATACGTCTCAAGGCGCATGCAATGCGCCACACAAAGTCGCGTAAACACTCTGCCTATGCGTTAGCTGCATCTCTATCGTATTATGCTACAAAGAAACACCCTCGCTGTGTAAAGCCGGCTTAAGAATCTATCACCACGTGCCTTGATTCTCGTGCAGTTTCTTGCAACTGTCAGTGCACTTTGGGCCAACAATCAACCTATCTTCACCACGTGCACGATGCCAAATGCGCATCTCTCCAAGCATCTCCACGGCCGCGACGCCGTCAGCAGAGGGGTGGGAGCACAGCGCCGTCTCACGGCGCGCGGGGCAACTTCTTCAATTACATGTTTTCAATGGGGCGCGCGTCGAATGGGACGGCCGTAGCAACCCCGCCGCGCGCGCCGATCCAGGCGGCCGTGCTAGCCGCCGCCGTTGGAACGGTGGAGGCGTTGACGGAGAACAAGCTGGGCTGGTGGTGACTAGCCTGCTGTTGGGGGATCGGTGGTATTCCTAAATAAACGTATCACTGTTTTGATGATCCAAATATAATCTCACTATCAGGGAGGGAGCAGTCTACCTGACTGGAGCAGTATTTTTTGGGGTGTTGACCTGACTGTAGCAGTTGGGGTGTTGCTACGCTGCGCTCCGCAACACCCCAACGACCGCCGCTTCGCGTCGGCGCCCGCCACCACGGCTTCCGCCGTTTCACCGGGGTTCAAGCGTCCGCGCTGGCAAACAGAGGGGAAAAAAGGAAAAGCGTGATATGAAGAACAAAAAATTCCAACCAGGGCGGGATTTGAACCCACATACGCATAAGCCTGAAGCAAGCGCCATAACCACTCAGCCATAAAGCCGCGCTTCCACGACTAGCATTCATACAAACCATATGAGCGCGTTCGAGCGCCCTCGGCGAAAGCAACCACCTAGAAACGCGGTACGCGCGAGCGGCGCAGCGTGGCGCCAGTGGTCGAGCGCTGTACGTGGGCGCAAATAGAAATACGCTTCCAGGTGACCCTTCTCTCTCGGAAGATGACTTGCTCTTCTTGTCAGAAGAATCGGGGCCCAGGTCAAGAACTTCAATGAGATGTTTCTTGCCAAATGGGGGTGGCCCGATTAGGGCTTCAATATCTGCATAGTTGAGCACTTCTCTCTTGAGGAGCTCTCTACCCAGCTGCAACAAAAATAGATGAGCTCATGGAATTTGTTGTATTATATTGTCAACTGCACTGTTTAATACAGTACATTTAAATTATAGCTTCGGGGATCAAACATTGCTTGAAAGTTTTGTACATTGAACGGCATATGTATTGAAAACACCAAGTCCATATAGCCCTCGATGTGGTGCGAACACAAAACTTCGTGGTGCACTATGACAGCATGGAACTCACAATTGTGTGCCAAAAATTGGAGAGTGCAAAGGCAACACGCTGAAAGCATACCTGCCAAGTTCGGAGAAACAAAATCCAGGAGATCTTCCGACCGGGGGGGAGTCAGTCAGTTTACACCCTCCCCCAAGGTCGATATTTTCAAGTACTGCCTGGAGCACATTACAATTTTACTTACAGATGTACAAATGACCAAATGAACATCAAGGTCTCACTTTTGCAAGTATTTCGTTGTTGCTAATTTTGCCTTCAAAAATTCTTTCAAATTTAATATAAATTCTCGTGTCTTACGTCCCACAACCACCATGATTATGAGGCACGTCGTATAGTGGAGAACTGCAGAATAATTTCGACCACCTGGGGTTATTTAATGTGCACCCAATGGACGGCACAGGGGCGTTTTTTTTTTTCTTTTTTTCATTTCGCCGCCAACGCAATGCGGCGGCCGCTGCTAGATTTGATCCCGCGATCTCGTGCTTAGCAGCGCAATGCCATAACCACTAAGCAGCCATGACAGGTATTCAAAAATTCTTCAGATAATGTTTGATTGTAAGAAATTCCATTTCTTTCACATTTTGCGAGGTTGTTGTTTGCCAGCGCCTTGAACAAGCGACACATGGGCGAGCGGAACTGCGTCCTCGTATTTTTCACGATGTTAAATTGCCGTTCGAAGTCTGCATTGCTCTGTGGTATCAACAAAATAACCAGCGTCACTTCAGCTGAGCACTACAAGTATTCGGTGATCCTGATTTGAAGTGCCTTCTCCATGACCTTGCCTGCACAGGAGGTAAGGAGATGGGGCGAAGGTTGCCAATATTGATGGACTTTCCGGGTTTGGGAATAAAGACAATTTCAGCCGATTTCCATTCCTGAATAAGCATACCTTCTTGCCAATATACATATTAATTTGGTCGGTAAAGAGCTCGAGCAAGTCGTCACTAAAGTTGGCCATAGGGGTGGTAGTAATTTGGTCTAGACCTGGAGCCGTGCCTTGACGCATCCTGTCAATTACCGCTCTGATCTCTGCAGTCGTGAAGTCACGGCCCATTTACGGGTTTGCGGTTCCGTTGTACAGTTAAACCTGCTTAAACGCGTCATGCCGCGCGCGGCAAAAGCGGCAGGAATCGGGGTTTTGCGGCGTGCCGCGCGAAATGGGTAATGGCACGTACACACTAGCGGCAAAACGCGCGCGGCGCTCCGCCGGCGGCAAAACGCAGCAGCGGCAGGGCGGCCACACCAACCGGCGGCGCGCCGCTGCGGCAATCACGTGACAGACTAGACTCCTCTCCCCTTCTCGAACTATCCGGGAGCTGACGCGTGCAGATGATAGTGCGAAACTAGAAACAAGCGGTCGGGCGTGTCCGCATGGCACCAGTTTCCCGCGCGCACGTCACGGAAGTGGGCCGCTCTCATTGGTCTCCTTCATCCGCAGCACGCGGCAAACCGCAAAAAATCGGTCCAGGAGCGATCCATGTTGCGGCAAGAAAAACCCGTTTCGCGGCTGCTTTCGCGGCGCACGTCTTGCCGCCGGCGGCGCGCCGCGCGCGTTTTGCCGCTAGTGTGTACGTGCCAATAGATCTACTGATTTTTAAAATTTTCTGCTGATTCAGTGATAAAGCGCTTGAATCTACTGATTTTCTTGCTTTTCTACTGAAACGAAAGCAAAAGCTGCTACTTTTTCTGTACAGAGTTTATATTAATGTGATGCCACCTAGCGAGCGAAAAAAAAAAACGCCGGTTGGCTCCGAGGTCAACATACATTCTTGCGTTTCCAGACTCTGAAATGTGGCGCTACCTCTGTCTTTGAGCAAAGTGGGGAAAAGGTGAGGTAGTGAATTTGTGAAAGTGGATGTACTACCGTACCTCACAACTATGAAACCACAACAACGAAACCAAAACTATAGAACCAGAACCAATGACTCTCTTCATTCGGCGCTTCGAGCGTCTACTCTGTTCTGTAGGAGAATAGGACCCCACTTACTTACGTTTTTAGTTTTTTTTTGCGTAAGCTATAAGGGACTCATGTTTTCTTATTTCTGGATCATCATCGTCCACTGCAGCACGGAGGCCTCTCCCAGCGATCTCCAATTATCCCTGTCTGGAAGATACTATACTCTCAAGCTTTCAGGTACTAACTACCATCTGACGTCTTTGAAAAAGCCATCGGAGGGCTTCACTGTTTTTAAATTTGTGCTTGAGAATGGCTCTCTGGATCCCCAACTTTTCCAAAGGATCGCCAAGAATCTCGGGGTCGATATTTGTACAATTTCTTAGAAGCTACAATACTACAACAGAGTACTAATGTAAGCGCTGAATTTGTGGGCTCCTAAACTGAGTGCAAAAATTGCAATTAAAAATCTACTGATTTCTACAGATATTTCGCGAAAAAATCTACTACTATTTTTTTATGTGTCGTGGCAACACTGGTTTTCAGTCGACGATCGTCGTCTCTCGTATGAAACAACGAGCGCTCGCGGTGTTGCCTTGCATGGAGGAAGGAACCTCCATGTTGCCTTGTATGGGTGTTCTGTGGTGTTGCTCGCTCGTTCGGAGAGCGCGGGAGATCTTATCGCGCTGCCGCGCGGCGGGACTAGGGACTTTAGGCAAGGCGCTGACGCGCGGGAACTCTCCGCTCGCGGCATGACGCGCGCGTTTTTTGCCGCTAGCGTGGCCGTGACGCAGTCGTCGGCTCCTCTCGCACGTTTTCACTCGCACATACAGCATACGGCGCGCGGCGACTGCGTTATCGCCCTTGGACTTTATACCGAATGTCTATGAGCGAAAAACAATTTTAGGGCCACAGCGCGCCATAGACACTATCTTTATAGCAAACACGGATCTCAAGGGCCATGCTTTTGCTGGCGGAAACCGCAAATACGTCATAGTTGTCGCCCCCGGCACTTTGGGCGGCCAATGCCATCGTCAAGCCACCAAGCCAAGCGACATGAAAAGTTAAAATGGCCGCTCGGACCGGCCCGGGGTGACAGTTCGCGTATGATGCGGGAACTGTCCCACAGTTGCGACGCAACAGCGGGGGTTACCAATGCATTGGGTTCTATGGGAGCTGTGCCGGGACCGGCCGAAAACGACGTAACAGCCGGGAAAACGCAGCCCCGGGAACGTAACAGCGGGGTTCTACTGTAACACTATACGACGCTACGACGCCATCGTGACGCTCGCTCCTCGTTTCCGATGCCTCGCGCTTGCGCGAAACGACACGCGTCCACGCATCCGATACCTGGTGTGACATTCCAAGGATGAGTGCTTCGACGAAAACGGAAAACGGGTGCGCGTTACAATTGAGGGCGCGTTAGAATCGAGTAAATACGGTAAGCGTTTTTTTTTTCGAATTTTCGTGCCGAACCAGCATATAACGAAATCCTTTTTATAACGAACTTTTCGGGAATTTGTCAATTTCGTTATATCCAGGTTTAACTGCATGCGGAAATGTGGTCAGCGCTCACGGAGGTATTGATGTATTTGTCCTTCAGATCTCGAAAGAGTTGAGCCGTGTCCCCTGCATTAGCATGGTTTGCGTGCTGAAGATTTCGACGGGCGGCTCCACGTGATTGTTCCGGGTCTATTAGATACATGGGTAAGTGCCAGGCTGATTTAGTGTGTAATGTGCCCGTAAGTGCGTCACACTTGGCGAACCATTTTTTTTTTTGCGAGTTTCGTGGCATATTCCTCTGCTTGTGCCGTGACCTCCTCGATGCGCAGTCTGAGCTTGCGGTTGAGCTTCTGGAGCTTCCATTGTCTGGTCAGTTGATGTCTTGCGTCCCAGAGATGGAGCAGGTGCTGATCGACTGCTGGTGTTTCTGGGTCAGTTGCGATTGTTTTGGTCACTTCCTGCTTTGGTGGCAGAAACGTGGGTGCAACTGTTTTCACAACAAGTCCGTGCAGTGGCGGGGCCTCGCCTCGATGACGTGCCCTCGCCTCGATGACGTATCACTATTTTCTTTTTTTCTCTCTGTTTGGCGGCGCGGTCGGTGTGCGGAGCCTCAGTTCGGATCAGCTCATTCCACGTGAGCGAGAAGGTGGCGCGCGTATCATATTCGCGGCGTGCGTTGTTTTGTTTCGCTTGTGAAAGCGCGGAATGCAACGATGAGCGAGCCTCCTCACCGACAGAAGGTGATCGAAAAGTACCTATCATTCCACGTGAGCGAGAACTTGGCGCGCGTATCATTTTCGCGGCGTGCGTTGTTTTGTTTCGCTTGTGAAAGCGCGGAATGCAACGATGAGCGAGCCTCCTGACCGACAGAAGGTGATCGAAAAGTACCTTAAATGGTTACATCATCATGAAGAGGGCTACTCCCATGGTTACCTGAAGTCAGACGATGAGCTTGAGCTTTTTGAGAGGTCCTTGGCAGCCGTCAACGAGAGGTATACTGTGCGGACATCAAGAGACCTGAACAAGCCGTCTAAATGTAAGGCTTCTTAATGTTTCGCTCTGCGCGTAGACTTATCATTGAAAAACGCAGTAGTAATTTTAACCATGGACTCAACCCGGCAGAACGACTTGTTTTCAGTTGCGGTTAGTGCGCAACACAAGACAATTGATTTATCTTGATTCGCCTTTTTGAAGATCGGGTTATCATTGTTCTGGTTACCGGTTCAGAGTTCCCCTGACACCGATTTATTTCGGTTTGAGTGGAGTATTGTTGTGGTTACCGCAACATGACCCGATCCTCAGAAATTTTGATAAACGTAAAAATAACAGCTGTTATTTTTCGGTTTCAGTCATGATTAGAACCGCGCATGCAAGCTAATTGTGACTTTAAAAAGAATGAGAAAGTCTGCCCCTGTGCTCTTTCCACAAATGCTTCAGAACTGCGCTTGGGCGTTTGTTTCGTAAGCATCTGCGCATGTTTTTTTTTTCAACATTGCATTCAATACATTCATGAAATACATTCATTGAACATTGAATTCAATTCAATTCATTGAATTTTTTTTAACATTGAACAGTTCAATATCAGGCCTATGCCTTGTAGCAGGACCACGGATGGCACACGGCCGTGTCACGACATGGAGTAGAGCTGGTGGCCCTTCTAGCCACCATAGTACAGCCCCACCGCAATTCGTGTTGCGCGTGTTGCGCACGATTGCTTTTTCAATGTTCAAAAAAAAAAAAAAAAAACATGCGCAGATGCTTTCAAAACAAACGCCCAAGCGCAGCTCTGAAGCATTTATGTAAAGAGCACAGGGGCAGACTTTATCATTTTTTAGAGTCACAATTAGCTTGCATGCGCGGTTCTAATCATGACTGAAACCGAAAAATAACAGCTGTTATTTTTACGTTTATCAAAATTTCTGAGGATCGGGTCATGTTGCGGTAACCACATCAATACTCCACTCAAACCGAAATAAATCGGTGTCAGGGGAACTCTGAACCGGTAACCAGAACAATGATAACCCAATCTTCAAAAAGGCGAATCAAGATAAATCAATTGTCTTGTGTTGCGCACTAACCGTAACTAAAAACAAGTCGTTCTGCCGGGTTGAGTCCCTGGTTAAAATTACTACTGCGTTTTTCAAGGATAAATCTACGCGCAGAGCGAAACATTAAGAAGCCGTCGAGACATCCTTAATTACATTTAGACGGCATGTTCAGGTCTCTTGATGTCCGCACAGCATAGCTCTCGTTGGCGGCAGCCAAGGATCGACCTCTCAAAAAGATTAAGCTCATCGTCTGACTTCAGGTAGCCATGGGAGTAGCCGTCTTCATGATGATGTAACCATTGGAGGTACTTTTCGATCCCCTTCTGTGGGTCAGGAGGCTCGCTCATCGTTGCATTCCGCGCTTTCACAAGCGAAACAAAACAACGCACGCCGCGAATATGATACGCGCGCCAAGTTCTCGCTCCCGTGGAATGAGCTGATCCGAACTGAGGCGCCGCACACCGAACGCGCCGCCAAACAGAGAGAGCAAAAAAAAAAAAAAAAAACAGTGATACGTCATCGAGGCGAGGGCACGTCATCGAGGCGAGGCCCCGCCCCTGCACGGACTTAATTGTTGTGAAAACAGTGGCACCCTAGAAAAGTAGGGAGACCACAAATAACGGAGACGGACAGAAGCAGAGTTCCCAATAATGGTTTAAAGAGGTTAATGCTTGGAATTCTTTGTATTTGTGTGTTTCTCAAAAATAAAGATAGGACATTAGGCAAAATAATAAGAGCTTGGTGGCGCAACCCACCACCCCGTTTCAAAGGGGACGCTCATAGCATCCATCCATTCAGCACCCCAGGCCGTCATCACAAAAAGACAGACAGTCAGACAAAGAACTTTTATTCAGGTCCTGGGGAGCTGCGTTGGGACGCCCCCTTTCAGGGGAAGTCGGTAGCAGTCGCGGGCCGCTCCCACGCAAGGACCGGAAGACCGTGGCCCTCCGCCCTCTCGCAGGCCCTCTGGACAGCCCGAAGTTGAACCTGGTTGAACCGAGAGGTCGCCGCTTTTAAGGGCTTCCTCCCAGTCCTCTTCGTTGATGAACTCTGTGTCGCGTAACGCAGGGCATTGCCAGAGTATATGAGCTAATGAGCAATACGCCTCTCCGCAGTCCGGACATTGCGGTTCGATGTTGGGCGAGAAGTGACTAAACCTGCCCTCGAAGGGAAATACCCGGCCGTTTGGAGCATCCTTAAGGCCAATGATTGCGGTCGAGTGAGTCTAGGGTGAGGAAGTGGAAAAGCCCTCCGAGAAAGATGATAATGAGTCAAGATCTCGTGGAAAGTTAGGATCGAGTCCCTGTACCTCCCGGCGTCCCCGCCTTCGAATCCACCAGGACCGCGGCGGTGAGCGAAACCTCGCGCACGGTCATGGGCAAATTCATTGGCGTTGGGAACATCTGGATGTACGTTGGCCCCCATGTGGGCCGGGAACCATTTTATGGGAAACCCGGCTGCCCCCTCGCTGCCGAGGATGGCCGCTGCCTCCCGCGAGATCGAGCCCGAGGCGAAAGCCCTAGCTGCGGACCGCCAGTCTTTGAATATATTTGGACGCGATGGGTCCTTCATTGCTATAGCGATGCCATTTGCTCAGCCACCGTTGCCGAAACATTTCTAACCGAGGCAGAACATAGGAGTTTGCCAGTATGGTCGACCGAAACCACTGCGAAGCAATCGGAACGCCCGTACGGCTGCATCAACAAAGGCTGCGAGTTCCCGACTATCTGCAACCGATTTCAATAAAGAACGGGCCCGAGCTATGCGGCGCCCTACATTGTGTTGCGAGTGGACATTTCTTGGAAGTGGATCTACCGTAAACGTACCTCTGATTGAGGATGGTAGAGTCACTTTACGCTCGTTAGTCTCCGTAAAATCGCAGCCTATGGAGGATGCGCCTACCGGCCCGCGAGGACGATAGACGCACGATCTGAGCCATCTGCTGGGCCTCGATCACCTCCGAGAGGGAGTTATGCATGCATAATTGTATGAGCTTCTCGGTGCTGGTGGTGATAGGCAAGCCTAGAAGAACTCGCTTTATACTTTTGCGCATTAGTGCATCGATTTTTGCCTCTTCCCTTTTGGACCAGTGCAGCGCCGAAGCGACTTAATTAATGTGGCTCATGAGAAACGCATGGTAGAGCCGAAGAAGATTGCTCTCGCTCAGCCCTCCCCTGCGGTTCGAGACCCTGAGTATGAGCCTAAGCATGTTCTCCGTCTTGGAGGTGATGCGGGCTATAGTCTGTGAGTTGCCCCTCATTGGACTCCAGTAGGAGTCCGAGAATCCTGATGGAGTCTACCCTGGGGATCATCAGCCCATCCCGTGTGTATAGAGCTATGGGAATCTGCTCTAAAGGAGTGAGGTTCCTCACTCCTTGTCGGGTGGGTCTGTACAGTAATAACTCGGACTTAGCCGGTGACAGGGTCAGGCCCGAACCGACTAGAAAGTTCTCCGTGATGTCTAGTGCCTGTTGAAGCGCCTGCTGTATACCCCGGCGTCGGACCCTCCCATGCACCACACGGTGATATCGTCCGCGTAGAGACCATGGTTAGTCCCGCGCACCATGGCGAGTCGCTCCGAGAGGCCCTTCATGGCAATATTGAAGAGTAGAGGAGATATGACTGCCCCCTGTGGGGTGCCTCTCGCTCCCAAGGTAAATTCCTCGGATTTTACTTGACCGATCTTGATGGTAGCCCTCCGATCCCTGAGAAAGGAGCTAACGTATGCGCGGAAACGTTGTCCCAGCCCCATATCCGAGACTGCCTCAAGCACAAATTTGTGCGAGATATTGTCAAAAGCTTTGGCCAGGTCTAGAGCTAGTATGCTTCTAGTATCCCTGGTGTAGTTGTCAATAATTTGTCTCTTGATATGGAGCATGACGTCCTCTGTGGATAGTGCAGGTCTAAATCCTACCGTATTGTGTGGAAATAGCTCTTCGCGTTCTATGTACCGGGATACCCGATTGTGAATCGCATGTTCGGCCACCTTACCCACGCAGGACGTAAGCGAGATGGGCCGCATGTTCTCCGGCGCTAGAGCTTTGCCTGACTTGTGGATGAGCACAACCGAGGCCGTCTTCCAGGATTCGGGGACCAGCCCCGTCTCCCAGATTTTGTTTCCTTCCTCGGTGAGCTTCTCGATAGATTTACTGTCCAAGTTACGTAAGAGCTTATTTGAGATTCCATCTGGGCCCGGTGCAGAGCGCCCATTGAGCTTGTGGAGGACCTCTCGAATTTCGGATTCAGTGAAAGGTGCGTCCAGCTCCTCAACCAGTTCCCCCCCCCCCTTTCCCTTGCCCCCCCCCCCCCCCCCCCCGGTAACGATCAGGATAGTCCGCGTCCCCGGAAGGGCCCAGCGGAAGAGGCATCGAAAAAAATGTCACAGTTTCGCCCTAAGGGCGAAGCAATGAATGCGATAGCAACACAGCAATGTCATACGATGTAAGGTGAGCGGCTTTGGTAGCAATATGAATTGTAGTAAACATGAGCTGATTAAGTAAGCAGGTGTGCTGCGGCGTAAGTAGACCGACATGAAGAGAGACTCGATGACCACGAGAAGGCGCGTGTGAAACGGTGGTGTTGATGAGAAGCGCTTCCCGTGGGCAGCGCGCGTGCGAAGGGACACACCTGTAGCGCTGCACTGCCGATCCGGGCAGCATTACATGTGTAGCGTGCGTTGGAAAATGTGGCCCGACTATTACTAACTGAATGAACAAGCCTGGTGTGAGCGCGCACAAACAAACATGGATAGATCACACTGAATGACTGCAGACAACGACTGTCAAAACGCTGGCAGCAAGCAGCGGGTGAAGGTACGTGCGGTCTATCGCTTCAACGGAAACTGAGCGGCGAATGAACAGTGCATAAAGTGTGGAGATAAGAGACGGTGCAGCCAGCGACGAGGGCGGTTGCTGGCAGAGGAAAAGTGCGCCCCCCCCCCCCCCCCCCCCCGCTCCCTCCGGCGCTGGCTTCCCGCTTCCTTGCTTGCGCGTGGGAGAGATAAGAGACCGTGCGGTCGAGCGACGAGCGCGGTTGTTGGCACAGTAGAAGTGCCCCCCCCCCCCCCCCCCCCCGCTCTCTCCGGCGCTCGCTTCCCGCTTCGTCGTTGCTTGCGCGCGGGAGATTGAGTGCGTTCGCTCTCCGTGATAGCGCGCGTCCCCGCACGCTTCCGCTCGGGCATACGGCGCGCGGTGAAGATTTTATCTATACGGAACCTCACGGCGACGGCGACGACGACGCCGACGGCAGAATTCCGGTTGAAGTGTCCATATAATTGCTATCGCAATAAAAGAGGCACGTTTTTGTCGTACAAGAATCCACCACGTGACCTGATCCTAGGCACCTAGAGATACGATCATTTAGGTACTTTTGAGAAGGCGCTATGGTGGCGCCAAGCGTCGACGGCATGCGACGGCGTGTTCGTTCTCGGCGTGATCGTTCTCTGGCCCGCGCCGACCGCGCGTTGCGTGTGTGTGATTGTGCTTGCGTTGCTTGTGTATTAGTTGTAGGTTCTGTGTTACTTGGCGGAAAGCCGTGAGTAGTGCTTGTGTGGCAGTGCGGCTTTGGCCTCGGTGAGCTCTGGCAATACAGAATCTGCGTTGTGTGATCCGTGTTCCTTGACAATGCGGCGGTGGTGACGATTTAAATGTCGAAGTGGCGTAGCGCCTCGGCAGCGCAGTTCAGCGAACCGCCATGTGGCGTCGCCGTGTCCGCCTTTGCTTTACGGACGTCGATGGATGTGCTTCTCTCTACAAGTCACAAAAATGTGACTGCGTCGACCGCCCACGGTTCAGCGCTGAATGTGTGGTTTGAGTACTGTGCTTGAAACGAGTGGGGCACCTGTGGTGGCAGAACGCCATGAGGCCTCAGTTTGTGCCCTGTGCTTGAAACGAGTGGTCCAGCTGTGGTGGCAGAACGCCATGAAATCCGTGCTGTGCAGGCGCTCGAAATATCCAATTCACGTCGGCGTCTTGGCAACGGCCAGTTCGCGAACCGGCGCCCTAGAGCGGCGCCTCTGTCCCCGCCCTATTCGGTAGCGTCGACGCCGATGGCGAAGGTGCTGCGATATGCTGTTGGCCAGCCTTGCAGGTTTTCTTACATTAAAGATATGTAGCATATCTACATGCCTAGCATGTGTTATAAGACAATGTCTACCATGAGAAGATTGTCAGGAGTGCCCCAGTACTGCTCCCAATCTGGCATTCCAGGCTTTGTATGCCCTCAGTAAACATGATGACAACTGAGTAAACATGATGACAATGTGGGCCCATTTTCTTCAAAGTGAGCTGCTATTCTGTTTCCAAAACGGGGAGGCTAGCTAAGCTGCTTTGTTCTTTGTGTTTTGCCAATTTGATGACAAATTATTGGCAATGTTCTTTTAAGGTACTTTTGAAAGATATTAAGCCTACCCGAAAAACTGCACTATTGGCAGTGTTCTTTGGTGGTGACAGAAAAGTGAAACTGCAGACGACTAAGTTGGTCATGCCCGCATTTTTGGATAATTTAAGAGCAATATCGGCACCCACAGCCGTACAACTGTGATTGAGCCATGGATGGCCACACGCTTTCTGCACAAATTATGGGCCCTTACACAACATCAGTGAAGAGTCAACAGGCCAAAGTACTGTGTTCCCTTCGACCCAGGCAGTCTACAGTTCGTTGTTGTCGGAACAGCTGATCGCCCCGCAAGTTCACAGCCTGTGCCTTCTGCTGCTACTACGGTCAACTCGTCACCCGTGCACAACACTTCTAGTTGCCCCAGTAGTAGTGCCACATCTTCTAAATATTGAGTAACCACACATTGTAGGCTACAAAGGCATTGTTGCACTGCAACTCATCTCCATGTGTGTTGTGTTGCTGTTTGCATGTATGTCCTTGTTCGATAAGTGCTCTGAATTTTTTTCACTACTGCAATGTCCTGACTGCACTGTGGCAGTGTTGTATATACTATCGATTAACCTCCATATACACAAGTGCTTTGATCATCAATCTTCAAAAATGAAACCTTCATGCTGCTCGTTCCTTCACAAGAAAGCTTGCATATCTGTCACGACTGTCACCCGTTCGTTGTCGACGCGAAGTCGGTCGACGGGGTATACAAGCCGGTTGGTCGTTCCAAAAAATGGTGTCATACGCATGGTCTGGCAGCAGTAGTAAGTCCATAAACCGTGAAGTCGGTGCGCAGAGCTTTCTCGAAATTCCTTCTCGAAATTATATGTCGCACAGTGAGGACACGAGGTTTTTGGCGGCCGCTAATCGGCGTGTCGATGTCTCGAGAGACTATATGCTCCCCGTGAGGACACTACGTTTTTTGGCGGCCGTTAATTGGCGTCAAAACCACTCGGAAATATGCCGCTCCGTGACAATATCAAACATTATTCTTGCCCCAACTAGACTTGGCAGGTTCAATTTGGTTACCTCACCAGGCATATCTAATCCGCATTCTTGAGTACAGCCAAAACTGTCCTGCATGTTTAATTGCCAGGGATTACAACCAATATTTGAGCGTATCTAACATTACATTGTCATTGTCACTACCATCCTTGGAATCATGCCAGAATGTAATGTCACTTTGTCTGCTACATAAAATCATTCATAGTGAGCAATCGTCCACCTTGCCTCTTGTTTGTCCATCCCACACATCTAGGTGCTTGCACAATCGCCTTAGCGTCTACCACAGTTTTGGTCAAACTAATGCATTTAACTTGTCTGCTTTGCCACGTGCCATTAGGCATTGGAATGGTCTTCTCGATAACATTGCTGACATTAACAATACTGTAACCTTTAGACAAAAAATTCGTATGTTTGGGTAGTGTTCAAGTGTTTCTATTTCTGGTGTATGTAACTTTTTTTTATATAATTATGCAATCATACTATTCACTGTATAACCCAGCTCTCTAATGGTAGAATTTTACTTCATGATTTTATCATTTCTGTTCTTTTCAAGTTATTGTGTTGATCTTGTGTCGCTGTTTATATTTCTAATGTTCTATAACTTCTTGGCACCTTTGTTATGCGATGGCCTCCCCCCTCCACGCAATACTCCTTCTGGAGCCTGTGACAGATGAATACATAAACCAGATGGCACTACTGTTTCTTGTGAAACCAAAATTGTGTATATTGCTGTAGTTTTACCAATAAAAGCTCCAAATTGTAAATTGTTCTCCTGCAATGCCGGCAATGTATACATAACAGGCCAGTTGTGTATATTGCCTAGAATTAGCATTTTTAGACCTTGAAAAGTGTGGAATATCCTATCTTCCTGTCTGTCTGGGTCTTTATCCATTTTTCCGTAAACTTGGGTCACTGGGTAATTCATGGTATAATGGGTAGAGCACTGGGGCTGCTGCGCTAAGGACACCCAGTTTGAATAAAAATAGGTAACGAGGTATGGGCCGCTCATCAACGACAAAAAAAAATTTCTTAGGTGCTGGGTGTAGTGTCCATGCATAGCACTTCTTAGAATGTAGGAAGGCAACCCTGGTAGAGAGCAGGGGAGCTTCCAAGAAGGCTGCGATGTAGCAAAAATAAACCTATGTGCGTTCTCGACACAATCGGTCATAATCAGTCGTATTACTCCAACTACGACACGTTACAATGGCGACGAGGATGCGTCTGAACTACGTGAAGGCTGCCAAGCAACTATTTTAAACGGAACGAAGATATCAGCACACATCGACGGAACTTATACTTTGCGGTACGGCGCACAGCATGCTTCCCTCGTTTCCTTGCTTCGACGCGCGTGCAACGGACGCTAACGTCGGCACCGAATGGTTGAAGTGCGTGAAACGCTTTGAAAACTTCATCGTAGTCTGCAGCATCACAGCCGATGCCCGGAAGACGGCCCCACTACTACACTACATTGGTGAAGAAGTTTATGACATTTACTGTTCGCTACCTGATCCTCCCGCAGCCGCAACTGCGTCTACCGTTTCAAGCACCGGTGGCTCCAGCAACGCAACGCCTCTCTACACCGCAGCACGCAAGAAGCTCGATGGCTATTTCGCACCCCGAGTGAACACTACCTTCGAGATTTATCGCTTCCGTCAAGCCAAGCAAATGGAAAATGAATCACTCGACGCGTTCTACGCCAGGCTACGACAGCTCGTTAAGCACTGTGCTTTCGCCGGTGCCGACACCGAAATCAGGAATCAAATCCTACTGTCTACAGTGTCAACACGTCTACGCCGGTATGCCATGCAGCATGACCTCGACTTGCAAGGAATTCTCAAACAAGGCAAGTTGTTTGAAGAGGTCGAGCACAACATCTCCGTGATCAAGCAAGAACGTCAGCAGTACAAAAAAAACTCAGCGTCAGCGTCTACACTTGCAGTGAATTCCAAGCGCACCTCGCGACCTCATCGACCGAAGTACCAAGGGAAAGCGCCGTCACGGCCTCGCGAGCCTCCGCGCCATCAAAGGACAGACGCAACATGCCACAACTGCGGAAAACCATGGCCTCATAGTGAGGGACGCTCCAGTTGCCCCGCTCTTGGCAAACAGTGTAATGCTTGTCGCAAAACTGGACACTTTTCTAGTGTGTGTCGTTCAACAAGCAAAAGCGTGCATGCAGTCGTGCTGGAAAGCAGCCCTGACAGTGATGAACACGTTTTCATGACTTCCTCTCACTGTCACGCAGTCACGGCGTCTCCACAGGTGGATCTCAAAGTCGATGGTGAGACTGTCCGTTTTACCATTGACACTGGCGCTACCGTGTCTGTCATCGGTTTGAATAGCTTAAAAAATCGTTTGAGCACGGAAACGCTGTCCAAGACGTCTAAGAAAGTATTTGCTTATGGCGCAAATTCTCCTTTACCGCTACTTGGAAAGTTTGACGTTCTCATCACCTACAAGGAGAGAAGCAGCCATGAAACTATGTTGTTTCTGGAGACTGTACCCCACTACTTAGTTTCTCTGCAGCTTCCCGTCTAGGACTAGTCCAGATCACGTACAGTGTGGGAGAGATGCCAAACAGACTGGATCCGAGAGTGGCCTACCCAGACCTTTTCAAGGGAGTGGGCTGTCTAAAGGACTTCCAAGTACACCTCCATGTTGACCCCCTTGTTCAACCAGTAGCACAACCTCACAGATGTATCCCCTTCTCCATGCGAAAGCCACTGGAAGAAGAGCTTGAAAGGCTCCAGTCCCTTGGCATAATTGAAAAGACTGAAGGAACAACCCTCTGCGTATCTCCAATCGTGGCAGTACCGAAACCACATGACCCCGAGCATATTCGAATGTGTGTCGACATGCGCTGTGCTAACCAAGCCATCCAGCATGAGAGACATGTCACACCGACAGTGGATGACGTCTTTGTTGCTTTGAATGGATCCATCGTATTCTCTAAACTTGATCTGAAAGATGGATACCATGAACTAGAACTTGATGCATCATTTCGTGTGATCACCACATTCTCTACACATGCTGGACTCTTCCGATACAAGAGACTCAACTTCGGAATCAACTCAGCAGCCGAAGTGTTCCAGGACACCATCCGTCAGGTTCTAACCAACATCCCCAACGTGCTCAACGTAAGCGATGACATATTGGTGTATGGAAAGACTGAGAGAGAGCATGATGAAGCTTTGAAGGTGACACTGGAATGTCTACTTGCAAGTGGCCTCACATTGAACGTCAAGAAATGCAAATTCTACCAACAGGAACTTACCTTTTTCGGGCATGTGTTCTCAAGCAAAGGTGTGCAACCAGACCCCACTAAGGTGTCTGCAGTAATCGGTGCCTGACCATCCACCAGTGCCAGTGAAGTAAAGTCTCTCCTTGGTCTTGTTAACTACTGTGGTCGGTTCATACCGAACCTGGCCCACCTCACCCAACCACTCAGGCAACTCACAGCCAAAGGAGAGGACTGGTGTTGGACAGACATACAGCAAGATGCCCTGGACGAACTGAAGAGAAAGCTTTCCGAGGCCACAGCTCTTGCCTACTTTGACCCAGGAAAGGACATCACACTCATTGTAGATGCTGCTCCTCATGGCCTAGGTGCCATTCTCACGCAGACATCCGGAAGTGAAACCAGGGTGGTAGCATATGGGAGTCGTGCCCTTTCTCCTGTGGAGGCACGCTACTCTCAAATTGAAAGGGAAATGCTGGCTGTAGTGTGGGGAATTGAGCACTTTCACATCTACCTGTATGGGACAGCATTCCACCTACTGACGGACCACAAGCCATTGCTCAGTATTCTCAGCAACCCCCGCTCCCTGCCTTAAGCACGGCTAGAGCGTTTGGCACTTCGAATTCAACAATACACCTTTGAAGTGCAACACACTAGTGGTCCAAGCAACCCATCTGACTACTTGTCCCGCCACCCAGTAAACTCCACAGAACCGTTTCGACGCATGGAGTCTGTTGCTGAACAGTATGTGAACTTCATCGTGTCTCACGGCCTACCTCGTGCCATGACCATAAAGGAGGTAACCGAAGCGACGTTAGCTGACCCGGTGATCAACTCGCTCAAGCAAGCCCTAAAGAAACCCCAGAAAGGCAAACATTGGAAGAGCACAACTCTACAGCCTTTCTCTCGTGTTGCGACAGAACTGTCAGTCTCCAAAGAAGGCCTTATGTTAAGAGGCACCTGAATAGTACTGCCAGCACAACTTCACACAAAGGCCGTGCACCTTGCGCATCGAGGCCTCCAAGGCATTGTCAAGACAACACAGCTGTTGCGTGAGAAGGTGAGAAGGTTTCCAGGGATAGACTCTCTAGTGCACCAGACAGTTAAGAGCTGCCTGGCATGCCAAGCTAACACACCGGTACCCCCAACGAACCAGGCAACGACCTGAGCGCCTGAAAGACTATGTGTGAACAAAAGTGCATTTTTCTTTTTTCTACTATGTGTTTGAACAAAACTGAATTTTCCTTCCCTGAGGGGATGATGTAGTGTCCATGCATAGCACTTCTTAGAATGTAGGAAGGCAACCCTGGTAGAGAGCAGGGGAGCTTCCAAGGTGGCTGCAATGTAGCAAAAATAAACCTGTGTGCGTTCTCGACACAATCGGTCGTAATCAGTCGTATTACTCCAACTACGACACGTTACACTGGGCAGATTCGAATAAAATGTCAAGCACCGACTTAGCAGCAGCCCTGCTAACAGGCGTAGCATGTCCAGAGGGACTCGTGAGAGAGGAGCCCGGCTCATACATGACTGATCTCTGTGGTGGCAATACAATGTCTCTACACTGTTTCAATGCAATCGTATTAGCGCCGGCATCATCGTGAAATGGGTTGTGCCAGAATTTTTTTTTCTATCTAAATTTATTCCTCTGTACCTATGTGCCACAGCTGAGCTGTGGCACATAGGTACAGTATATATAACTTTAGCTATAATGTCTAATGAGCATGACTGATTCTCACCAAGAGTAACAGCCGCTTCAATTCCTTCAGAATCTGCACCTGCATTATCAAATACGTTATAGTGAATCTGCCACAAGTCTGCCACAACTGAGGATCGAACATGTTTTCAGTTTCAAGCAAACCATGCCAGTCAGTTTCATGAAAGTGGCATTACAGAATTCACAGGCATTCAATTGCACAATGCATGCTCATAGGCAATCTTATATTCAGTTAATGGCAGTTGCCATCTTGGGCTGTTGTAATCTAAATTTTGTGCATAGTGACGTCAAGTTTACTTAATCATGGAACGTTAAAAACACCTGTGCACTGACTAGGTTGTTACAGCCAGAAAAATGGGCATGTGAGCAGCCAGGCTGAGGGCGCCCCAAAGCTCCAGTAAATAGGGCGCCTGCATGCGCTCACCCCCCCCCCCGCATTCATCATTCAGTGCAGAGTAGGGACAACTGCGTCATTTGCAACTGAACAGAAGTTACAAAAAAAGAGTTCCATAGAAAAATATAGTGTATTTTCCATTAATTGTACATGATGGCGGGAGTCTGCAGTCAGGCATTCCACTCACTAAGGCACATGGAAACAAAACAGGAAAACAAAAATGAGTAGCTCATGAAAAATTAAGCCCTCAAACATGCAATATACAATCTTCACCTGTGCACCATCAGCACGATTACAACTTTTCTATTACTGTGCAAATATAGCTGCAGCCATTTGCCTTTACACACTCAACTTCTTTCAGTGGTTTATATCTTCAATTGATTAGATGTCTTTAGTGGCACACCTAATTATTTTTTTTTTTTGAGAAGCTCAATCACCACATACCTGTGATGCTTTGTTTCCCAAGCACCAACTAATGCCAGCAACCTCATCACGTTATCATGGCGATCTCTTAAAAGTTGTCAATTTTATTTGGTCGTTTTGACAAGATTGCCAAGCTGATTAAACATGAATTGCACTGAATCCTTCTATATAATCTCAACTCTTCCCTTGATCGGCATCAGTATATCAAGCTTTAAGTTGACAACTTGAAGCATCACTTACATATTCTTCAGGGTAGGTAGGTTATCTTTCTGTTTGCTTGGATTGTTACACATTTTTGATGGCAAGTGCCATAAACACTTCCAGATTTTGCGAGAACTTTCATTTTTCAAATTCTATTTCATCAGTGACTCCACCACACCCACCGGTGTGATATTTTCTTTACATACACACAGCATGTTGTACTTTCACAAGCATCATCCAAATGTGGTTCACGTTCAAGGCATTTACCAGACATGGTAAAGCAACATTTGGCGGCAGTTGCCAAATAGAGCGATGCAACATAGAGCAATGCAACAGTCAGAAAAGCAACCAACCTGCGATTATACAGCAACATCCCATTTTTGCAGCTGCTCTGACGCCACTGCTGTAATATAATATGTAGAAAACAGACAGCCTAAGCTAATGATCAAAGAACCGCTCAGTGACAACAGAAATTCAGACATGTGATCAAACAACCGCTCAGTGATTCACAGATCCAGACGTGATGCTACAGCAACTGTGGAATTCCTTTCACGTGTTTTCGCAGTACACCCATGTGCACAAAAAATCTAACACTATATGGTATACCATTTGGGCAGCTGCTTTGGTGCTGCTACCACTGCCAAAGTCCTGCACCCCTCATCAGTCAATGGGCACTGAAAGTACCGGATTTGCATGTAAGTAACACGACCACAAATATGATGCAACGAGCGGCTTTTGGTCTCTCCTAATGAAAAATTTATTGTGGTTATATGTGTCACGAACCCAAATATAATGCGAGGTGTGTCCCGAGGCTGGAAATTTCAAGGAAAAAAGCCATATTCATGCCAATACAGTAATATCCGTGAAAGTGAGCCATCAGGTATACAGTGTGTCCTTCTACATTGAGCTTATTCCAATGAATTACAAAATTCAGTGAGGCACCTGACACAGCCACCAACTCCACACCCCCTCACCACACATCCCTGCTGAGCACCAACCCACACGATGGACCCCCATGTCTCATGTGAACAGTGAATGAGACTCCTAACATACAGCTTGTTTGAAAGCAGAAACAAACATAAGGGTTCTGCAAACGCCACATTCTTGAGTTGAGGCTATATTCACAGCATAGCTGCAGTGCACGCTTGCTTGCTTAAAACATGCTTGCTGTATAGACTACCATAATAAACTTGCACGGCACTGTTGACATTGTAGCATCGCCTCAGCGGGTTGAGATACGATTTGTTGCCCTTTTTTGCACAAAAGCACGCGTCTCAATTGTGCGAAATTAGGCCACCACAGCTGCACCACTCGTTTCAGGCACAGTACTCAAACCACACATTCAGCGCTAAACCGTGGGCGGTCGACGCCGTCACATTTTTGTGACTTGTAGAGAGCAGCACATCCCTCGACGTCCGTTAAGCAAAGGCGGACACAGCGACGCCACATCGCGGTTCGCTGAAGTGCGCTGCCGATCGAGGCACTACGTTTCAATCGTCACTACCGCCGCATTGTCAGGGAACACGGATCACACAACGCAGATTCTGTATTGCCAGAGCTCACCGAGGCCAAAGCCGCACTGCCACACAAGCACTACTCACGGCTTTCCGCCAAGCAACACAGAACCTACAACTAATACACAAGCAACGCAAGCACAATCACACACACGCAATGTTGAACAACGCGCGGTCGGCGCGGGCCAGACAACGAACATGACGAACACGCCGTCGCATGCCGTCGTCGCTTGGCGCCACCATCGCGCCTTCTCAAAAGTCCCTAAATGATCGTATCTCTAGGTGCCTAGGTTTAGGTCACGTGCATGACGGATTCTTTTAGGACATTTTTTTAGACGCACACAGGCGAGGCTGGTCCGTGTTCCGACACCGGTTCGACGTCTTCTGGCTCTGAAACCTGCTTGCAAAAGAGCAAGCTTATAGGTGCAAGCAACTCCTCTGCAACAGCAAGACTAGAGGAGAAGGGTTGTAGACTACTTACGAGTACTTGCACTGCTACAATGAGTCGGGCACATGGGACGTACAGTTATGCAGATGCACTGAAAGGTGGAAGATGTGTTTCACTTCATGGTGGCACTGATGAGACAAACCTGCATCCATTGGATATTGAGCCCAGATGTGACACAACTGTGCGAGAGGTCAAGAAGCAAGTGGAGCAGCATCCACCGGTGGCAGACTTTTTTGACCAGCAGCGGCAGCTAGGGAGGGTTGCACCTTTTTCTGACACAACTTTGACATCTAGCTCTGAGGCCTTCTCACAAAGGAGCAAGAGCAAAGCTCAGATTATGAAGATAGTTCAGATGGTGAAAAAAAGATTGCCACAATGCGAGGAGCAGGAGATCCACAGACACGTGGTTGACCTACGCAGATTGTATGGTGGCTTCTCGTATATGAAGTTGAATGCCATTGCCGCCCTTGTGTTCAGCTACATAATGATACTTGCATACGATGCAGCATCTACAGTCAAGCCTGCTTCTCAAGTCATCATGCAGCTTCTAGCTTGGCCACATCCTTCTTGAATGTTCTCTACTAGTGACCAAACATTGTTGATGTTTTGTTTTTACTGAACTTGCCTGCTGATGAGTTATGTGACTGTGATATGCACATAGAGACTGTCTACTCCGGTGAAAACGTGCGATATATGCCCATGATGTATTTTCATTGAATAAAGAGTGTGGATGTTATGATGAACCATTGTTACCTTGATGATCCCAGCTATGTTGCTTAGGCAATGGTGCCGCTGCAAAAATCTGTTTCCAATAACACATGTTAGCGCTATTTGTGCAGATATGTGCTTGTTGGAAATAAACAGCTCAATTTAAAGCCAAATAAAAACAAACAAAAAAAACGGGTCATTTTTCTTCCTCCATTGCCGAGAACGAACACGCCGTCGCATGTCGTCGTCACTTGGCGCCACCATCGCGCCTTCTCAAAAGTCTCTAAATGATCGTGTCTCTAGGTGCCTAAGATTATATGGTACCTACATGGAGGAATGGGTGCCTAGAATGAGGTCTGCACACCATAGCAGGGCAGCGAGCATGGAGGCAGCGTGTTCGCGGCTCACGCCGCTCACATTCCAGGCACAGTTTCTTTAGGAGGCGTTCGTTTTAGCTTTGGTTTCAGCATGAGGCAGGCTTGTTCGTGTTCAGCCGTTCAGTTCACTAGCTATTGGATGCGTATCTTTAGTCATGCCGGAATCGAGCCAGGAGAGGCTAAAGCTTCACTCAATTGTTTTTTTAGCAATGTACTTGGCAGAATAACGGCGTTAGAGGTTTGTAAATATCTAGTATTTCGCCTGATCTAGCGAAGAAAAAAGTAAGAAAGCAACCTTTCTTTTTTCCCCAGATTCAAGGGCGTCCCGAAAGCGCAAAGCGCATTCTACCACGACATATGAATCGGCTGAACTACTACTGCCAGAGAAGAGCGCAAAGGTTAATCGAACTTCTATAGAATGTGTCATTCTTATTCCCGCATTAGTCATTAGAGTGTAGCAGAATATTCTACGTACAATATCGTAACTCTTTGTTCGTTCGTGTATGTAGGTTGCCTGTTCAATATATCTTGGGAAAGTGGCAGTTTCACGGATTGCCATTGAAAATGTGTCCACCAATATTCATTCCAAGACCCGAAACAGAAGCGCTGGTCGACATCGTTCTGTCGCACATTAACCGTAGCGACGGTGGCACTGAACACGTCTTAGACGTCGGCTGCGGCACAGGTGCCATTTGCCTCGCTCTTGCTTCGCGTACTACTAAGGTATGTGAAAGTTTTTACATAATCGGTTATGCCGTCTGCTCGGGATCGTGGTCAGGGTGGAACGCAGACTACACAGCCGCTTCTCTCCCCTCTCTGCGTTAATTGTTAAAAGCAAGGTAGCCCTTGCCTATCACCACAAATAATACACTTTTGATGTTTTCTGGTCTTGCATTTGCTACCCAGGGTTTGTATACGACTTGCAGCATGCGCACTGCACAGCAAGAATTCGAAATAAGGGCTGAAATAGTCCGGAATGAACTATGAATTCACACTTTCAAGCATGAAACATGAGTGACAGGTATTTTAAATGAATTTACAGTAAGCACTATATATATATATATATATATATATATATATATATATATATATATATATATATATAGTAGGTTGCATAAAAACATCTGAACCCACAAATTAGATGCTGGTAGCCAAGGAAAATGTGTACGTCAGGTATCGACAACATCAACTCTGTTTTATCAATGAACGGCATATTTGTTCTGATCGAGAAGACTTGCTAGTGTTTTCATCATCAAAAGTAAAAACTGTTTGTGAGGTGGCAATTTTGCCAGCACATGTAAAAACATAGAATGTGGAGTGCTATGTTGTGTGAAAAACAATGCGACTGCCCATGTGCAAAAATTGCCTTGAATTTCCTTTTCTGTCAAAGAATGAGGAAGTTGCTTGTATGTGATGCACTTGAGTATTTGTACTCCAGTAGTGAAATGTCTTCGTTGACTGTTCATGTTTCTAGGTTCATTACACAGGCATTGACAAAAATCTGGTGGCAGTCAAACTGGCCAAAGAAAATGCATCACAACTGGGCTTGTCAAAAAGAGTTTCCTGCTATGTGGCTGAGGTTACACCAACTGGCTTGAGATATTTAGAACCTCAGTTAATGAGCTCAATGTATGACGCCATTGTCAGTAACCCCCCTTACATTTCCATTCAAGAGTCCTGCACAATTGAGCCAGAAATACTGAGGTGAGTGATTCTACGCCTGTTTTGTGTGCAGCTGCTGTGTGTGTCCGATGCTGGTAGTCGGTAGATCTTGTTAGTGCTGGTTTCCTTTCGTTGGCTGGTGTGCCAATTACTAGAGGGAACTTTGTCGTTGCGAATGTTGAGCTATGACGTTGAGCTGAGGAATGATACGAGACGTTAATTTTTGCATTTGCCATAGTACATGGATTTGTCTAATCTTGTGCTTGTGGCTTCAGAATTTCTTTATATTTATTACGCTTTTTCAAATTTCTGAACAATTCTGCTTTTTTTAAACGCATTAAGGCGATAAGTCTACAAACATGAATGATCATTGTGAACTGTTGCCTTTAAAACACAATATTTAGTTGAAAATGGTCAGCTTGCAAAGCTATAAAGTTGTTTGTAGCAAAAAGCACAATGTTAAGACAAATCCACGTACAACCCATCATTTTCATGCTAGCTGAACTGTCATGCTTGCAGCTCCAATAGACACTAGAGCCATATTTCCCTCCAGTAATTTTTAGGAAACTGAAAAAAAAATTGTATTGGCTTCAGCCATCCAATTGAAGAGATTGGTTTGCACTGAGCGATCCAAATGTGCAGAAAAGCATGTCATATTTTTGTTATTCACTCCTTGGTGCATTTTTTCCTTAAAAAAATATATATATATAACTCTGAATAGTTTCTCGGGCATAATATACAATAAATATATTCTGCTGTGGATCTTCAGTATTCAGTTGTCATGGCATGGAAATGCATCTTCAAAGATTTCAATGCTGCCTTCAGGCATGAAGACCACGCAGCTCTTTTTGCTGGCATCGATGGTTTGGACGTTGTGCGAAGCATTCTGCAACTTTCGAAGACATTGCTCAAAGTTGGAGGGCACCTATTTATAGAAGTAGGGCTCTCACATCCACCCCTCATTCAAGTCATGTTGGCAGCTGAAGAGTACCGCCAGATGTTCAAGCTCCTGGCAGTGCACCCAGACTTCACTTCACGGCCGCGGTTTGTTGAAATAAAACGAATAAAATAAAAACAAAAAACCGTTTTGGTGGAGCCAGTGGCTGGGAATGTGTTTTAAAAAAAAAAGTACACCGTACAGCTACTGTGGCATAACCTGCGGTATGCTTATGCACACACTGGTGGATCCAGAGGCCTCCTCCCCACGACATACCGGCACTTCAATGATCACAACAAAGTGTGCTGACGCCCCCTCCAATTAATGGTGCCCTGGATCCGCCCCTGTGTGCACACCACTGCCGTACATTAGACATGAAGACGTAGAGTACTGTTTTCAAACATTTAATTCCAGACTGTACACACTACTGCTCAATCAACTAAACCAAAGTAAGCACAACTTAAATTGTACTGCACTATCAATGTAACGTTCTAGGCTGTGGTAGCAGTAGCACCAGACAAGTTCTGCTGAGGCTTTCCAGGTGACCCTTCTCTCTCGGGAGATGACTTGCTCTTCTTGTCAGAAGAATCGGGGCCGAGGTCAAGAACTTCAATGAGATGTTTCTTGCCAAATGGGGGTGGCCCGATTAGGGCTTCAATATCTGCATAGTTGAGCACTTCTCTCTTGAGGAGCTCTCTACCCAGCTGCAACAAAAATAGATGAGCTCATGGAATTTGTTGTATTATATTGTCAACTGCACTGTTTAATACAGTACATTTAAATTATAGCTTCGGGGATCAAAAATTGCTTGAAAGTTTTGTACATTGAACGGCATATGTATTGAAAACACCAAGTCCATATAGCCCTCGATGTGGTGCGAACACAAAACTTCGTGGTGCACTATGACAGCATGGAACTCACAATTGTGTGCCAAAAATTGGAGAGTGCAAAGGCAACACGCTGAAAGCATACCTGCCAAGTTCGGAGAAACAAAATCCAGGAGATCTTCCGGCCGGGGGGGGGGGGGGGGGGGACTTGGTCAGTTTACACCCTCCCCCACGGTCGATATTTTTAAGTACTGCCTGGAGCACATTACAATTTTATTTACGGGTGTACAAATGACCACACGAACATCAAGGTCTCACTTTTGCAAGTATTTCGTTGTTGCTAATTTTGCCTTTCAAAATTCTTTGAAATTTAATATAAATCCTCGGGTCTTACGTCCCACAACCACCATGATTATGAGGCACATCGTAGTGGGGAACTGCGGATTAATTTCGACCACCTGGGGTTCTTTAATGTGCACCCAATGGACGGCACAGGGGCGTTTTTTTTTTTTCATTTCGCCGCCAACGCAATGCGGCGGCCGCTGCTAGATTTGATCCCGCGAACTCGTGCTTAGCAGCGCAATGCCATAACCACTAAGCAGCCATGACAGGTATTCAAAAATTCTTCAGATAATGTTTGATTGTAAGAAATTCCATTTCTTTCACATTTTGCGAGGTTGTTGTTTGCCAGCGCCTTGAACAAGTGACATGGACGAGCGGCACTGCGTCCTCGTATTTTTCACGATGTTAAATTGCCGTTCGAAGTCTGCATTGCTCTGTGGTATCAACAAAATAACCAGCGTCACTTCGGCTGAGCACTACAATAAAAATAGTTGATACTTTTGAGCTAGCGCTCCTTGCTTTTAAAGCCATGACTGAACCTATGCAATGCCAGAGCGGCTGACGCTGAGGAGAACGATGGAGAGTCTAGTGTTGCTAGTTGCGGAAGGCGGCATTCGCTGGTTAACTTAATGGGACTAGGGCCACTATGGCACCCAACAACCCTGTCAGCGTAAGGAGCGGCTCTGCGGTTAACGAAATGGGGCATGTATAGGGTTTCCCTACAACTTTCTTAACAATGTTTTGATCGATGAACTTCTAACTGGATTAGCTTGGGTTGGATCTTTTTTGGCAATGTAGCCTGACAAAGCGCTGGACGTGGGAACGGGACACAACAGCAATTTCTGGGAGATTTTCCTGTCAACCGTACAACCGGAAAAAATGGTCCAAATCAGGTAGTCTCCCGGGTAATCCGGGATACTTGGCAGGTATGCTGAAAGGCATGCATTACAAGCCACATGCATGCGACTACTAGATGCAATACAGATTTAAAGGGATGCTAAAGACAAAAATAAGTTTAGACTGGTATTCTCTCAAATTTTTTTTCATTCATTTGGCAGAAAATGCATGGTATAACTGGTGAAAATGAAGGCCAAACTTCCATTAAAAAAAAAGAAAAATAAAACTTTTCAGCTGAAACTTCAGTGCCATTTTGTCAATGTAATAGCTCAAATTCTTTAAACATTGAAGTTTATTATCCCCACAAAAATCCAGAGAGGTACAGTCCTTGGAGTGTAAAGCTATGAAAAGTAGCTTGAAAGTGTTTGAGGATAAGTGCACACAAAACAAAAATGGTAACATGTTAACACAGTAGCAATGATCCAGCACTTGCACTATCATAGAAGGATGAGGAGCAGCTAGGCTCGTTTACAAACATTATTGTATACCTAATGCCATTACAAAAATTAATTCATACATACGGAAAATGTTAAAAGTACTTTCAAGCAAAAAGAGATTAATAATTTAAACATCGGGTACAAGTATACATAATCATATTTATCATGTACCTCCAGCACAAACAAAACAACATATAATGTACCTATAGCTGAAATACCCGCCGGGGTGGCTTAGTCGGCTAAGGCGCTGCACTGCTGAGCACGAGATCGCGGGATCGAAACCCAGCCGCGGCGGCCGCATTTCGATGGAGGCCAAATGCAAAAACGCCTGTGTGCTTGCGTTATAGTGCACGTTAAAGAACCCCAGGTGGTCAGAATTAATCTGGAGCCCTCCACTACGGCGTGCCTAATAATCAGAACTGGTTTTGGCACGTAAAACCCCAGAAAGAAGAAGAACCAATAGCTGAAACCACACTACCGGTAAAAGAGGTTATTCTGTACTATTGATAAAGTTATGTTTAAAGTTTCTCCATGGTGCACCTGCTACCCTGCATTAAACCCTGTATTAAAATAAATTTGATAAGTTTTGTGAACATGTGATCGTGCCTGTGTGTGTTAGCTGAGATCCTTGTGTCTAATTATGAACTTGAAACAGCACTGAAACTGCTTTGTTGCCACCACCATTTCATTACATCCGCAGAAAATTGCATTTCCTTTGCTGCACCCATGTTAAGTGTACATTTATCTTATTTAGTTGCCACTACTACACTCTAGATGAACATGCACATGAATTGGTTTGAACCACTACTCCTTTGGCTCGGGTGTTCTGGGCTGTGATTAAAAAGTTTTGACTGAATCAGAATTAAAAACATTTTATCATATTGCTAAAACTTGTGGTATTCCTTTCAATGAACAGTAAAAAATAAGAAAATTTTGAAAACATTTTGTGAATATGTTATCCTCTTTACACTTATTAGCACATTAAAGATTTCTTTCAGCAAAGAAATAATTTGCGTGCATCTACAAATCTGCTTTTCTTCTGGCTACCCTAATTTATGTACATAAATTTATGTAGTTCAGTAATTTTGTTAGGAATTATTGATTATTGAAGCATAACGTAAGCTGGCTTAAAGTTGTGGTTTGATAGTTTCACAAAATATTAATACGAAAGTAAATTATGTTTACTGACAAGCACTTAAGATAGCACTGGCTCTTGTGTAAACAATTTAGTTATACAATGTCATAAATGTATTACAATTGCTCTGTAATAAACATGCACACTCACCAATTTCAGCTTGTCACTGTTTTCTTTTAATACTTTTTCAGTCTCCTTGTAAGCCCTGGCAACCACAAGCCTTGCTTGCTATATGCAAGAACATGAAAAGCATTTGTGACTTACATATTTCCACAAGAGGTATAAGTCCTCAAAAAAGAGTTAGTACATTAAAAATTACAGCACTGACTTTGGTTTTCAACTATATAAATTCACATAAAAAATAAAGAAAACAAAACCGAAACTATTTATCCGAAGAGGCCTGCTTTCATACAAACACTGCCATCTACCTCCACCCACCACAACAAATACCTATACAAAAACATTACGCAAAAACCAATGAAGATGACTGACGATTGTCTATACAAGCAAATAGCCAAATGCTCGCGTTCGGGGCCAACGTTTTGCAGCATACTGCAAGTTTTTTTGCTCAGCACAGCGCTACTGGTGCTCTTTCGATGCTTTTTGGGTGAGGATGCGTTTGAGGGACATATTATAGCAGCTATAAAATATGAAAACGTCTGTTTAATGCAACTACGAGGGGAAGTCAAAAAGTAAAGGGACCTTTGAGAAAATGTACATTTATTCTAGTGATAGAAAACTGAAACGTACATTATTTTTCTATATAACCTCCCTGCACTTCAACGCACTTTGCCCAACGTTTCACAAGTTTTTTGATTCCGTCGGAAAAAAAGTATTTTGGTTGCACCTGTAACCAATTTTGCATCGCATCAATGACTTCTGCATTGGTTGTAAATCTTCCCCTGAGCACTTTCTTCAATGGTCCAAGCATATGAAAATATTGTAGCCAGGTCTGGACTGTATGGCAGGTGTTCCAGCAATTCGAATCCGAACTCCTTTATTGTTTCGGCCGTCCGTTTGGCAGAATGTGGCCGAGCGTTATCTTTCTGCAGGATGACACCTTTTCGCAGTTTTCCATGATGTTTGGATCTGATTGCAGGTTTCAGTTTAGTTCGCAACACGTCACAATAGTTCTCACTGTTCACAGTTTTGCCTCTTGGGGTGAAATGAACGGCTACCACACCTTCCATGTCCCAGAATAGTGTTAGCATAATCTTACCAGCTGATGGTTGACGTTTAAATTTCTTAACTTCTGCTGATGATGAGTGTTTCCAAACCATGCTGGCAGCCTTAATTTCTGGTTCGTGATAATGTACCCAAGTTTCATCTACAGTAACAATTTGCTGTAAAAATCCATCTCCCTCACGACGATAACGGGCCAAATGTTTACTAGAGATGTCCAACCTTTGTACCTTATGCTGCGCTGACAATTCTTTCGGGACCCACCTTGCACACACTTTCAGAAAATTTACCCTGTCATGTAAGATGGAATACGCTGAACCATGACTTATCAGTCATAGTTCAGTATTGGCGATTTCGTGCACTGTGATTCGTCTGTTTTGCATCACCATACTCTCAACGACATCGAAATTGTCGTCAGTCGTTGACATCGATGGCCTGCCCGATCTGTCCTCGTCACATAAAGAAGTTCTTCCCTGTTTGAAATGCTTTATCCATCTGTAGATCTTGCTTCGCAATAAACAACTGTCACCATACTGCGCTTGCATTTGACGAATAATTTCTGCAGGTTTAACACCTTTCGCAAACAAAAAACAATTTGTTAACTTCTGGTGATGAGTGTTTCCAAACCATGCTTGCAGCCTTACTTTCCGGTTTGTGATGTACCCAAGTTTTATCTACAGTAACAATTTCCTGTAACAATTTCCTGTAAGAATCCATCTTCCCCGCAATGATAACGGGCCAAATGTTTACGAGAGATGTCCTACCTTTGTGCCTTATGCTGCGGTGACAATTCTTTCAGGACCCACCTTGCACACTTTCAAAAAATTAACCCTGTCGTGCAAGATGAAATACACTGAACCATGACTTTTCCGTCATGGTTCAGTACTGGCGATTTCATCCACTGTGATTTGTCTGTTTTCCATCACCATACCCTCAACGACTTTAAAATTGTCCTCAGTTGTTGACGTTGATGGAATGGCCTGCCCCATCTTTACTCGTCACATAAAGTGGTTCTTCCCCGTTTGAAACGCTCTATGCATTCGTAGATCTTGCTTCGCGATAAACAACTGTCACCATACTGCACTTGCATTCGACGAATAATTTCCGCAGGTTTAACACCTTCTACAAACAAAAAGCGAATCACTGCCCTCATTTCCTCCTTGGTGCAGCCAACAATGGTGCTGCCATGCTTAACGGTTGATTGATTGATTATTGTGGCTTATTGGCGCAAGTAAGGGCCAGATGTGGCCAAAGAGCGCCAAGGCGATGATAATGACTTGTCAGTGATACATGAATAGTGAGTTATGAGGTGTGGATAAAACATTAGGTGAGGCGTGGCTGTAAAGGGGCCTAAAAATAATAGCTGTAAAGTGAGTAAAATATAAATGTACTAAAATCATGACAATAACTCATGACGCGTACTATGAAAACGAAGAATGCATTGAAAAAGAGTGATACAATATTCAAGATATTTAAGATGTAGTAATTAGCAAGAAGCACTACTGCCTATACAGAGCCCTTGAACCACAAAGGCCTGGAGGCATGTGCTACAAAAAACTACTAGCACAGCGGCATCCTCTGGGAAGAGGATGCGCTACGAACTTGTTGGGCTAATAACATGCAGGACCACATCGTTCAAGAAATCGATGACTGCTTTGGCATTAAAAAGTGGTTCTTCACCAAGAAACATAATGGGATGAAGAGGGACATGATATCGGTACACTTGTGGAAAATATTTCGTTCTCTCTGTTTCGGCTTCCCGACACTCCAGGAGGATGTGGAGGACGGTCAGCCTCTCACCACATCTACCACAGGTTGGTGGTTCGTCACCAGTCAGCTAAAAGCTGTGGGTGCCATATGTATGTCCTATTCTGAGACAACATAATAGGACATCAGTTCGTCGTGTTTTCGTTCAGGGGGCCAAAAACCTAACTGTAGTTTAATCAAGTGAAGCTTATTATTTGTTTCAGCGTCCCACAAGCACTGCCAGTAGCCTCGCAGTTTCCTTCGCAATAAAGGCTTCAGATCTGTGGAAGGAATAGTAGCGGCAGGATAATTAGCTTGCGATGTAGTTGATGTGGCCAATTGGTCTGCTAGCACATTGCCCTCAATGCCTCTATGGCCAGGCACCCAGCATATAGTCACATGCTGGTTAAAGATGTATGCTTTACACAGAACGGAATAGAGCTCAGTAAGTACAGGATTTTTGTGTTTACCGAGTGACATCAATGCCTTTACGACGCTTAGGGAGTCGGTAAATATAATTGCCTTTTGAAGTTTTGATTTCCTTATACGCTTCACAGCCGACAACAGTGCATGGGCCTCAGCCATAAAGATACTCGTTTCCGAGCGGAGTACATCGGATTCCGAGAAGGATGGGCCGACGGCTGCATAAGACACCCCGGCATGTGACTTGGAAGCGTCTGTGTAACTCTGTACACGAACACTTGGACTGGAGTTCTAAGAAATGCATTTTAATGTGTGCCGCTGGCGCGTGTTTAGTGACCTCTACAAACAATGTACCGTAATCTATGTTGTCACTGCCATGGCGGTAGAAGTAAGTTTTACTGGAGCCATAGGACGATGATCAAGCAGCGGAACACCCATTTCCTCACTGAGGTTCCTCACAAGCAAAGAGAACGGCTTTCTCGCTGCAGGTTGATTATGGAAGAGTGTGGCAGCAGTCACGTCATTTATAGTTGAATAAGAAGGATGTTCAATGTTCGCTTGTACTTTCAGAAAATATGTGAAACTGTTGTATGACCGCTCCAGATGAAGCAACCACTGATTCGACTCTACGTACAGGCTCTGGATTGGACTTGTCCTGAAAGCACTGGTCGCGAGACGCATACCCAGATGGTGGACGGGGTCTAGGATTTTTAATGAACTTGGCGTTGCTGAATTATAAATTACAGCTCCGTAATCAAGGTGTGAGCGGACAACACTGTTATACAAGTTAAGCAAACACCTTCGATCACTGCCCCAAGTTGTGCACGACAGAAGTTTTAAAAGGTTCATTGTCTTCAAGCATTTTGCTTAATATGAGGAATAAACGCGAGTTTAGAATCTAAAGTTACTCCAAGAAACTTGTGCTCGCTGCTCACAGAGAGCGCATCTCCTTTGATTTCAATAGCTGGGACTGGCGTTACGCCGCTGTTGTTTGTGAAGAGTACGCAAGTGCTCTTCTGCGCGTTTACTTTAAAACCATTTTCATCCGCCCATTTGGACAATTTGTTTATTCCAAGCTGCACTTGTCTTTCGCAGATGGCAATATTGCACGACTTAAAGCCTATCTGCACATCGTCGACATACACAGAATAAAACATTGTGCGTGGGATTACTGTATGCAGGGAATTCATTTTTACAATGAACAGTGCGCAGCTAAGTACACCCCCCTGCGGCACACCAGTCTTTTGGGTGAATGACCTAGACAAAGCTCTGCCTACCCTTACGCGAAATGTGCGATTAGAGAGGTAACTTTCGATTGTGTTTAGCATGTTGCCACGGACACCCATCGCCGAAAGATCTCAGAGAATTCCGAAGCGCCATGTCGTGTCATAAGCTTTCTCTAAGTCTAGAAATACTGACAGACAGACAAAGCTCGTGTATGAAAGCATCCCTGGTATATGCCTCAATGCGAACAAGGTGACCTTCTCGAAAACCACACTGGAAGGTGTCGAGTATTTTGTTATTTTCTAGGAACCAGATTAGGCGTCGGTTTATCATTTTTTCGAAGAGCTTGCACAGATAGATTGTTAGAGCTATTGGTCTGTGATTACTGGCTAGAGACGGGTCCTTGCCTTGTTTTAGTATGGGCATAACAATAGCTTCTTTCCACGCAGATGGAATGTATCCAGCTGCCCACAAAGCATTGAAAAGAGATAGAAGTGTATTTAGTATTTCTGAGTGTAAGTGCTTGATCATTTCATAAATGATACGATCACTACCTGGTGCCGAGTTGTTGCAACAATTCAAAGATGCGCGAAGTTCTGCTAAACTGAATGGGCGATTGTAAGCTTCATTTCTTCCACATTTGCATTGAAGGTGTTGTCGCTCTGCGTGTTCTTTGAATCGCAGGAAAGTGTGTGCGTAGTTTGATGCACTTGCGATTTGTTCAAAGTGCTCACCTAGAAAATCTGCCTGATTTTACAGGCTGTCTCCTTGGGTATTTACTAGGGGTAGAGGGTGAGACTG
This sequence comes from Dermacentor silvarum, assembly GCF_013339745.2. NCBI lineage: Eukaryota > Metazoa > Arthropoda > Arachnida > Ixodida > Ixodidae > Dermacentor > Dermacentor silvarum. The sequence continues at coordinate 66,006,313 of NC_051154.1, read as the reverse complement.
TCGGCCTTTTAGTTTATTTACCCGGTTCCAGACCTTTCTCTCACCAGTGTATGAATTAATGCTGGATATGTACTTCTCCCAACTATCTCTCTTACCTCGTCGACATGCTCTTCTGCCCTGCGACTTTGCTTGTTTCAAATTAATGAGATTTTCGGCTGTTGGGCAGTCACGTAGCAGTCCCCAAGCTTTGTTTTGTTTTTTCCTTGCCTTTTGACATTCGGCATTCCACCACAGGATGCGGCGTTTATTAGATAGTCCACTCGTCTGTTGGATGCAATTTGTGGCAGCGTCTATTATAAAACCTGTTAAGTAATCCACATTATTATCAATATTGATACCAGCAACGGTCTGCTACACTATAATGACTAATGCGGGAATAAGAGTGACACATTCTATAGAAGTGTCGCAGACGACACTAATTCAGCGCTGGATACTAGCAGTGTTACCAAACTTTAGTGGGAGAAATTGCGAAAGTCCCTTTACTTTTTTAATTCCCCTCGTACATAAGAAAGAAGAAAGAATACACTAGACAGAGCACTACTAATGGCATACCAACAAGCCCAAACGTCATGATAACTTATTAACTCTTTAACCCTTTATCCCCCGAATTAATTTTGGAAAAGGATACCAAATTTCCGAATGTTCTTTTATGTAGAAATAATATTTTATATGTAATTCTGATTCTGAGAATATGTTAATTGATTTACGATTATAATAATAATAATAAAAAAAGAAAAAAAAAACTGTTTTTGAGGGCAGCTTTTCTTTAATGCCGACCGTAATTAGTCTTTGGCAGTGGGAGCAGCAGAACACTGGGTTATATGAATGGAACTCGTCATTGGCGGTATTGGTACAACCTCCCATGATAAGTACAGCTTGGCATTGGGGGTTAAAGGGTTAAGTGCCAAGGATGAGTCTCACTCATTTGGGAATTTCCTTCCATCTGCTTGCTGGCACAGACGAGTGGCAGTTGTTTTATCATTTTGGTGTGGATGCTACGCTACTAGATGACGCCATCCCTCCAGAAAACTTTTGTGGGCGAGGTTGGCAGAAATGCATTAGGAGTCTGGCTCCCCCGAGTTTTAAAAATAGCAGTGTGGAGTTAAGCCACTTGCGCCCACTGTACTAGAACTACTACACTTGGTTTGGCACCCCTACACCTTGAACAGTTGAACATTTTCTTTTTGCTATTTCCGTTTATTGTACTCAGAGGGCGCGCGCAGACACCCAAACACAGGATAGAATCTACTGTTCTATCCATACCTAAATATTTCGTGCCAATTCCAGCAAAACTGCGGATTCGTCACGAATGGGGATGTGTACTAGCTTTTCATTTATTTCTGCTTGCCTGCTTCACATATCTGCGTTGAGCTTTTGACAGTGCTTAGTACATATGTTGAGCATGTTAGAAACAAACTGTTGAATCTATGGCTTCATTTAAAAGAACGGAACATGCATATAAATTTTGGTGTACTTGATACAGTACAGTAGGTTATTTTTGCTGCTTGCTTTTGCAGCAAAAATAAACCGTTGGCAGTCTGCGCTCGTGGTGTCGTGAGTGTTTCTTTCGTGTGTCCTCATTTTTTCGCGCAGTGATATAAACGTCTAAAGGCTATGAACCAACTAGCCCGCCAGAACGTCCTACTAAATGGCGAAGGTTATGGAAAGTTATGTATTTGCTTTTAAAGAAATAATGCGCTTAGAATGTGTATATTTACTGCAGTGAGGATATTTAATTCATGTTTGTTGTTTCACTGCATAATTCTGTAGAGAACAAAGCCAGTAACCAGCATACCTGTAGTGGTGTATGGCTATACCAGGTGTTCCACGTAACTTGAACCTAACTTTAAAAAAATAGAATGGCACTCATTTAGATGAATGAGACCAATGGCATATTGTTTGTCTTCAGTTACTCAGAATGCTGTTTTTAAGTATGATTAGTTTGCTAATCAGTTACGTTTAATATGACAAAACAATTTTTAAATAAGTTTTAGGACATAAGATGTACTCCGTGAAAAAAAAAATGGCACTGCACTCTTGTGCGTCTGAACGGCAGCGCTCTCACTGCAAGAGAAAAAAAAGTGATAGGCTACAATGTCCAGTGTACCTCAACACCTTGATTGTAAAGATTGCAATCCATTGTAGTCCTAAATGATAAATATGGTTTCAAATGATAAGAGATAGGCTGCCGATGAATATGGATGCAAACACACCAGTCAGCTTTCGAACGGCACTCGAGATTCATTCAATGTAAACATGATTGAGAGTGTTGGAATCCAGACACGCAAATGTGGAGTGACGTCTTTTTGTTTTTATATTTTGTGGTCCTTCTTCGAGCTTACAAAAAAGAAACGCATATAGACAATGTAGTGAAAGCAACCTTACTGGTTGTTTATGAGAACGCTATAACTTTTCAAATATGACTTATGCCCTAGAAGAAACATATTTAAAAGCTTGCCTAATTAAGCATAACTAATTAGCTAATTGCACTTTTCACCACCACAAAAGTGGAAGAGGGCAGCAGCGGTGAGAAAGAAAAATGGCTGTAGAGAGCGTTTCTGCATTGCTCACTCCTTTAGGCAGGATACAGTGCCCCAGAAAATGTGCACAGTAGCCAAAGAAAGCGTTAAGAAGTCTTCATAACCTTTACATATTGTCCACAAAGTGTCAGGATAATAGTAATTGGCTGTAAGCATGCCTGCTAAGTAGGATACAAAAGATGTGCTATGAAAACTGCTTCATAGTATGATGGAGTCTTAGTACTGGGGCCGTATTCTGAAATGTTCCACTTCAGCGATAGTTTGCCTTTCGCCTTCAGGCGCGAGCTGATTGGCTGTTTCAGCAAAACTGAACGAGCTGATTGGCTCGTTGAGCCTGACATCATTCAATTTTGCTCAACCAGCCAATCAGTGTGCACCTGTAGGCGAAAGGTGAACTATTGCCGAAGTGGAATTTTTCAGAGTACGGCCCCTGCTGCATTTCATACCACACCAGTCTTATTCACAATGCTAACATGTACAAAAATGAGCTGAAGTGGTATCACCATCACAAAAATATCACAGCTACAAGACCCTATGACTCAAATGCCAGTGCTCTAAATGTCGCATTCCTAGTATCACATTACTTGATGTATCCACACTATTTACATTACACTGACTCAAACATTTTCAAACGGTTGACTGACACCGACCATAGTATTCGGATGCTTGTATCACAATGTCCTCGTGGCATTGTGCAGCCATTGTGCCTAGCAAAAGTCACATTGTCGCTTGTTGAATACACCATTTCAACCTTGCTTCTCTGAAATACTCAGGGGATATCTAATAGCATTAGTGAATTTGTTCTTTGTAGAAGGTGTAACACTGCCATCTAAATTCACGGAGAATTTCATTACTAGACCCATTTCTATAAACTTTCTGCATACGTAATTTATGCAGTGACTAGAAACTTTAAATTCCTTTTTCACTCTTTACCTGTATGCTTGTGCACAGACGTCAACTTGCACAGTAAAGAAGAGAGCATGTAGCTCATGTGCTCAGTCGGCAGTCAAATGTGTGGCACAAGAGCTATGCATGCAAGAGCACCTAAGGCTCCTTGATGCATGAGCCTTCAATTGCATTCATAAGCAGTGGTGTTTCTTTATCTGTGGTTGCTGCCTGTTGATTCATGGCTGTAAACCGGTCAAAACTTGAGATGTGCACCTGCTTTCCCAACCTGTCAGCATGGTGAACATGGAGGTATTCTATGTCAGAATCTTTTTGAGAGTGAAAGCGAGAACACATAAGGACGATAGCGAGTTATTGATACTTAACCTAGAAGCATAATTTACTTGTAAGCATTTTTTCTCCTCCTATTATCACCCATCTTGTGAGTGACCGATCGTGGCAATAACAGGGGCATGATTTTATGAGAGTCAAAGATGAAGGGCAACGAGATGAAGGGTATGATGAAGGGCAATTGCAGCCCGTGACTGGTAAAAAGTTCCTGGGAGGGGTTAAAGGTACACTAAAGGCAAATATTAAGTTAAGCTAAAGTCATAGATTAATGCTCAAGAAGGTCTAAGGGGTCAAAATTATCGCAAACAGAGGTTTAATAACCGAGAAATTCAGGTGAATGCAGGACATGATTTGAGATTCCCCTGCGACATTCAGGTACTAGCCCAATGACGTAGGCACTCCTCATTATAATTCTCACTAGTACTCAACCACTTGTAATAAAAAGATCATTGCATTGAATTATAGGATGGAAGAAAATTCTACTTGTCGAGTTCTATTTGATTTTAGAAAAAACACCTCATTGATGTTACCCTTGACAATGACGCAGGAGTTCGAAAGGTTTCGTTTTCACTTGAATCTGCGCTGCCCACATTTTTGCTTTTTAGTAGTTCTGTTATCGTGTAGTGCTGCGCTAGTACTGCTGGCTCGTGAACCTGACACAAATTGCGAGTAGCAAAGAATGCCACATCCATGTGATGTCACAGGATGCCTGAATGGTCCGCACCACTCGATCAAAGAGCAGCGGCAGCAGCGAATCCAACGTTCTGTCTTGGCTCTGTTTCTCCATGGCCGCACCATTGCGATTTACGTAAAAACTGTAGCCCCATCTGTCGGGCGACGTATTACTCACTGATGGGAGTAAAAGGCAGTGATGGTGTATTCAACGTCACACTTCCCCACTTGGGGGCGGGCGATTTGAATTGCGCTAAAGGTATACAAACCTTTCAGACACGATTTTGTCTTAAACCAAGCCTTTTCTTGGCACGAAATAAGCGCTGCGAGGTTTTTGGAATGGTATTTGAACAGTCCAGATTGACGTAATATTTACTGTTCGTGTCCCTTAAAGGTAAAAAGATGGGCTAGTTGGTTACTTGAATTATGTCACATAGCAGTGCATATGTGCAGCAGTGCAACAACAGTGCTGAAAATGACAATTAAAAGTAGCACATCCATTCCCTGTGCATGCATCCTGTGCAGTCTTTGGATAAGATACTTTCATTCTTTTCTTGAGAGAGCAATAGAATGGATGCTCACGCAGTTTGCACATACCTATTGAATACAAGAAGGCTTCAAATATTATTACGCTTTCTTCCCAATGATTATCATTATGCAGCCTGCTCCTTGCTTTCCCTTTCCTCTTAAGTGTATATGCTTTCAAACCAAATAATAATAATAATAATAATAATAATAATAATAATAATAATAATAATGCAGGGCTACATTCACTTGGGTTGCTGGTACATGCCTTATTGTTTCTTGCCCTCTGTGTCCTATATTCACACTGTTTTTCACAATAAATTATAATTAGAAAAAATTGGATGAGTGAATGTGCTCTTTTTTTTTCAATTGCCACCCATTCCCAGTGCTACTGTTGCACTGTACTGTCTGGTACTGTTGTAGTAAACCAGCTGATCTTCAATGCCCATTCTGTTTCACATTGTGCGTTTTGCCGCAGAAGATATGTCACACTACTCATGCCTGGGAAAGTCTTCAGAAGTGGCGAGAGCCATTGGTGAGGCCACAGGCCAAGGGCTCCATGTTTACCTTCCTACTCTGCAGGAGCAGTTGCCATGCTAACAAATTTTCTGTTATACCTAGTGAACTTTATAGACTTGTTTAATGGCACAAATTTGCCTTTAGCAGACAGTGAAATATGCATGAGAAGTTTCTCACAGATTATTTTTTCTTTGACAAAAATATTCGGCTGACTATGGTAGATTTTGAATACTGCTCTTGCAGCATTTTCTTAGCAAAAAATGGAAATTTTTGCAGTGTTCATCCTTGATTATACTGTAAACACCATCTGTTGATATTTCTATCTATACAATTCTTTTGGCACATCTAAACCATGGAGGAATTTTCAAGGTGTTCAATAAGCACACTGCTGCTGATGTGTCACACAAATGCTACAACAGAAAATATATACATGTACCATAATATTGTAACACTATATTAGTGTACATTAGCACATTTCTTACTCTACATTTTTGTATATGTATTCACATAATATTCTAATTATTGTATAAGTTATAATCTTTGATTGTACTCTCCCCCCTTACACAATGCCTCTAGAGGCCTGTAAGGCATCTTTAAATAAATAAATAAATATGTCTTAACGTTTGTGGCACTACTATAATAAGATATGATATATGCACTATTTGAAAACAACTCTTTATTATGTCTTACCTTATTTTTCACTTTAAAATTTTTATGAATTTTAGCACTAGCATATTCACAAAACAATGAGGTTTTAGATGTTCCAATGGAATTTTTGCAAGGAAGAATGGCAATACTAAGAATGAGCCCTGCTTACATCCCAGTGAAGCACAAACTTAGCTCTTGAATACGACTGCACAACTAGCACCTGTTCCTTATTTACATGTGTCAAAACAGAGATAGAGAAGACAAAGAAAGAAAGAAAGAAAGAAAGAAAGAAAGAAAGAAAGAAAGAAGAAAGAAAGAAAGAAAGAAAGAAAGAAAGAAAGAAAGGGATCACTGCAAAAACCTCACAACTTTCTTCTGAGAGGACATACTTGCCACCTACTGCACAATGCTTTGTAGTGCTGCATTAAGGGATGGGTGGAGCGAAGGTGGCTGCAGCCCCATGCTCCAACCCCCTAGGAGTAAGAAAGGGCGTGGGTAGCCACATTTGACAAGATGTGGGCAAAGCCCCCTTACATAATCACCATTAACTTAGGCATCCAGTTCCTTAAAGGGTCACTAAAGAGAATTATTGAATCAGTTTAGATTGATGAAGTATTCTTCAAGAGCTCTACTTTCATTGATTTCGTGGAATAGGTTGTAGTAAAAGAAAACATGACGTTAAAAGTTTCATTTTTGAATATCACACCGAAACCCCAGGGCCTGTGTGTCGGTGTGATGTCACAGATTGCAAAGTATTCGTTCACATTTCGGCCATTGTGGATCAGTAAAAGTTCATGAAACTTCACAAGTTCAGTCTTTAAGTATTTTAGAATACAACATAGTCCATTTTTACCAATAAATGTTTAACTAGGCTTGAAACTTCACAAGTTCAGTCTTTAAGTATTTTAGAATACAACATAGTTCATTTTTACCAATAAATGTTTAACTAGGCACAAGCATATGGCGTCAAGGCACCAACACCACCAGTCTTTTGTTCTAGTGTGTTTTATGGCTTACTAAGCGTCTTCTTGCAGTAAGAGTGGCTTTTTTGGTATTCTGGATGGGTAATTTACCAACACAGCTCAAATAATTTTTCTCTTAAGCGTCCCTTATGTTTTCCTACGAACAGTGTGCAGTAAAAGTTGTCCTCTATTACAACCTTAAAGAGCTTTCATTGCTGAATTTGTCAATTACCATGTAAGACAAACTCTCGCTATCAGTGTTCTTGCACAACTGAAAGCTGTGTCTGCTTCACTGCGTCTGCTTCAAAATTCCCAAAAGATGGGCTTGTATGTGTTCATCATCAAATTTCAGTGCCAAATGCCAGCTAACTTGGAGTGTGTGATATTGCTTTTAAATTACAGTGTAGACCACTTATAACGTAAGTTCAAGTAACCGTGGTCTTCGCATGAAGCAGGCAAAGTAAAAAAATGGTGGCGACCAAACTTTAATAATAATAATAATAATAATAATAATAATAATAATAATAATAATAATAATAATAATAATAATAATTATTATTATTATTATTTGCCATCAATACAGGGGTTGATTTTCAGGCACAGTACAGTGTCTCATCCGATTTCTTGGACTGATCGGCGTATGCACGGTGTCTAAAACATGGCGACCACAGACCAAGCTGCCACATTCGAATGTTACCAGTGCCCTCACTTTCGTTATCAAGGTGGTTTCTCTGCTTTCCATGTGCTGTACAGCCATTGCAATGCATTTCGTTGACACAACATCAGACCACAACTTTGGTCGCCGACGAGGCGTGCTGGGTGGCCTAGCCGGCGGGGGTGTCGGGCGGCATGCCGTTGCGGGAAACTTGCCCTTGATATGTTCGTACCCGTAGGCTATTATATAGAGACTACGCATGCAATCACACGCACGGACTGAAGTGACAGCAACGCATAAGAAGCGGAGTTCGGTTCCTCGGGCAATCAGCCGCAGCAACTACTATGAACAGGCTACAAAGGCCAACCAAGTTTGTATGTACCCACAGTGGTACGAACGGGGGAAGCTCAGAAGTGCACATAAAGCCTAATAGCTCCAATCTGCGGAACACTGCTTAAACTGACTGACTTATTCCGCAGTCGTATTTGAGGTACACTGCTTAAACTGATAGTGTCACACGCACGACAGCGTCACAACGCGCATCGCAACAGATGCACAGAAACTAAAGCTACGTTCAGTGCAAAGTGCACCGCTGATAAGCAGCCGAGCAAAAGGCTTCTCCGTCGCATAGGCAACCACCGCGAACCAGCATTGAGCTGCCGCCGCTTTTTTTTTCTTTTTCGTTTGTTCATTTGCTTACTCCGAGCTCATGCTCCTCCTCCGCATCACCCTCGTTGCTTTCCTCTCCCATCGATGGGCGCACCTCGTTGAGAAGTGTGCTCGCTACCGTGCTTGTTAGCGGGATGTCCCCGCAGAAGACACATTATAACGGGTATTTTGTCTCGTACGGCTGCACTGTAAGCTGCATACATGGAGTTCTATGGGAGGGTAAACGGGAGTCAGAAAAGGCCACATTGTAGCCAGATCTTCACTATAAATGGTTACGTTATAAGTGGTCTAGCTGTAATGGGTCAAGTTATTGGACAATTCTTAACTATGCTCACTACTATCACCACAGCCAAGATTTTAATTCATTATTTGGCACGAGTTCACCTTATAAAGAGCTTGAGTAGCTTCAATTTGGCATCCGTGCCTGTCTGCTTGGCAGCATGTCCCCATCAATTTCATGTCACAATATTCAATACAGGTGAACCACATTATAATGAAGTCGCACATGAATCGAAAATACCATCATCATATCCAATATTAATTACAGTTAAACCTGGATATAACGAAATTGACAAATTCCCGAAAAACTTCGTTATAAAGAGGATTTCGTTATATGCAGGTTTGGCACGAAAATTCGAAAAAGAAACGCTTACCGTATTTACTCGATTCTAACGCATCCTCGATTGTAACGCGCACCCGTTTTCCGTTTTCGTCAAGGCACTCATCCTTGGAATTTCACACCAGGTACTGGATGCGCGGACGCGTGTCGTTTCACATAAGCGCGAGGCATCAGAAACGAAGAGCGAGCATCACGATGGCGTCGTAGCATCGTATAGAGTTACTACCATAGTGTTACGGTAGAACCCCGTGTTACGTCGTTTTCGGCCGGTCCCGGCACAGCTCCCATAGAACTCAATGCACTGGTAAGCCCGCTGTTGCGTCGCAACTGTGGCATCGTTCCCGCATCATACGTTGCGAACTGCCACCCCGCGCCGGCCCGAGCGGCCATTTTGACTTTTCATGTCGCTTGCTTGGTGGCTTGACGATGGCATTAGCCGCCCAAAGTGCCGGGGGCGACAACTACGACGTATTTTCGGTTTCCGCCAGCAAATGTACGGCCCTTGAGATCCGTATTCGCTATCTAAAGATGGTGTCTATGACGCATTGTGGCCCTAAAATTGGTTTTGGCTCATAGATGTTCCATATAAAGTCCAAGGGCGATAAAGCAGTCGCCGCACGCCGTATGCTGTATGTGCGAGTGAAATCGTGCGAGGGGAGCCGACGACTGCGTCTAAATCTCGCACACGCAAGAAAGAAAAGCAGGGAGGAAGCGCGCCTTCTTCCGTTGTGCTCGACGCACCGGCGAGGGAGCGAGGGATAGCGGGCGACGTTGTACTGTACTCTGGTATCAACTGCGTACTGCGCGGCGGCACGCGGTCGCGTGGGCCGTATCTTGAAAGTGATCTGCGTTGGGGCAGTGTCTACGCAGTGTAGGTGCGTCGGTGGCTCGTAGCTTTGTGCATGCTGTGTGTTCTCGGCGCTCAGTTTGCATTGAAGCAATAGACAACAGCACGAAGGTCACTTCGTTCTCTTCTGCAGCGGCGCTTTGACACGCCGCCAGAGTTTGACAGCGCGTGTCCGCGCTCATCGAATGTGATGTGTCACAGCGTCTGCCAGCACGTCGGCAACATCAACTGGAAAAGGAGAGTGCCGGCTTGGTGAGCTAGGCCAGCTGCAGCAAGCGGCAGGATCAGGTTTGAATGAAGGGAGGGGGAAAGGTCACGCCCGCGGAGGCAAGATTGCCGGGTCGAGGGATGCCGGACCTCCTCGCACACGTGCGCTCGCAAGCACGCACACGTGCGCTCGCATCGCATTCCGTCGCGGTGGAGAAGGTGCTTCTGGTTGATGTTCGCGCAAAAATGACAAAATTTGGGGATAAATCTCTAGGTTGTCGGCGGGGAAAATTCTTTATATCGAGGGGGTCTCCCGCTGCCACTTCGTTACGTATAGGTCTCAAATACATGTGCTTCTGTGGAGTAACAGCAGGGAATAGAAAAACTTCGTTATATCCAGGAATTTGTTATATGGAGGTTCATTATAAGAAGGTTTAACTGTATGAGCACATACTCGTAATATGTTGATATCGCCAAAAACATTTCATATTTACTTTGTTATATATCCAATAGTTTGTTACTTCGCGACCGAACTATTTATAGCACAACAGTACAAAATATAATTACATTATAGAAGTATAGACGACGTATTCAAAATACCTATGTAAGGTGCAAGCTAGTGACATTACATAAATTAAGGAAAGAGCAAAATAAAGCACTATGCAAATAGTAACCCCATAACGCTCAATGTGTCATATATGTCAAACCTCTGAAACATCGAAATTCCTCTTTAAGCACAGGAAACTTAAAGCACAGCCTATAATAGTGTTTTTATGCTAGAATGAGTTCTTCCATCTTGTAACTGCAGCGCGCACATGAGAAACGAGGACAAAAAGGTGAAAGTGACAGACAGGCGCTGTCGTTTCTCGTGTGCGCGCTGCAGTTACAAGATGAATAGATACCAACTCGCCCAACTTTCAGTACTTTTGCAGTTCTTCCAGTAATGAATAGTTCAGCAAACCAATTACTAATTATTCTGTACTAATTACTGTACTAATTAAGTTTTGAATTAAATACCATTTCCTTGTATTGCAAATGTACTCTATGGCCTGAAATAAAGGTGAACAAAATCCAATTTTCTTTGATGTGGAACAGTGTATGGGTTTACCAGTTTAATGGCTCATAAAAAGGCTGTGCATGTGAAAAATGCTCACTGCCAATGGAAACATTACTTAAATCGAGTAAAGTACAAAAAAAAAAAGATTAGTAAAAACCAGTCAAAAGACGAAGGACAGAGAAGAGACGTGGCACACACGAAGACTGGTCTTCGTGTGTCCAGTCTTCGTGTGTGCCACGTCTCTTCTCTGTCCTTCGTCTTTTGACTGGTTTTTACTATTCAGTATGTACCAACTGACCCAGAATGCTACTCTACTGAAAAAAAAGATGATTTCAGAAAAAAAAAAAAAGCACCTCATCAATGGTGTTGGCTAGGCGTCGGCTATATGGTTTCTTTCCAACCACAGTTTGGCCCTCATCTTCAGCAGGAAATGAGAGCGGACCTATTACTGGGTCCATACCATACTGGTGAATCATGGCATAAGCCATCTTTCGCACTTTCTTTAGATCATCTTCAGCACCTGCAAGAAGCATTAAAGCAGAAGCATTAAAGCACAAGTGTTGATTGCTCCACAAGCAACACATTGATCAATATAGAAAATGTCTGCACACTGTACGGCAACCTAATTTTTGCTAATCCCATACAATCCACAGATAATTGGTTCTGCAAACAATTCCCATTATACACCACATTCTGTTTAATGGCAGTGCATGTCCTTTCATTTTAGGAAATATGGTGCCTGCAGATTATTCCTAAGTTTTAAACTTTCTTAAATATAAACTCCTACCAAGGGCTTGCAAATAATACACCATTATGAATAGCATAACAAAAGGCGCTTTCATGAAGATATGCACAATTTCTGATAACATCAGCTAAGGTGAACCAGCATCTTTTGGAACCTAGGTACAGAGCTCAGCATTAATGTAGCAATCATTTTGCAACAAAAGAACTTGCACAAATAGGCACCACAACCACCACACACCAGTGGTCAGCGTGTTAACGCCAATTAATGAGGCACAACTAATCAATCTAACAAACTTCATGCTTTTTTCCATAGGCGTTATAAGGAAACCTTCCGAGTCTACTGAGGAGCTTTTTTTTAAAATGAGCCAAATTTACAAACCTGAAACTGTGATATAAAACTGTAATGACAAGAAAAACTAAGCAAATTTCCACTAGAAAAGTATAACAATGAAATGGGTCAACTAAAGCAAATCAACCATGTGTGAAGATCATATCTTCGATCAAAAATGAGCCAGATCCTGCTGGTGTACGGATCAAAATGAGCCAAATCCACTCGCCCAATAGGAGAGTGCTTACCACAAAATGTGATCGAGGCACTATGGCAGTCTCACTGCAAGTTATGTTCCTGACTTCATTACAGCCTTCATTGCTGCTCAAAAAAAAAGATGCTGTGAGACATTACAAATGAGGTTCCCTATGCATTCAAGCAGGCGAATTTGCCCTCTCCAAATATTATTCCCAGTGATTATGAAGCATAGCAGTGCCCTTAATTGCCAATGTTCTAATAGCTGTTCTACTAACATCATCACATCAGACCGTTTTGAAAGTCATTTTCAACAAAGTTTTCGGACCAAAACAGCATCGAATAGAGTGTTTCAAATGAAAAAGAGTAAAATCGGAACTTTACATCCTAATATTGGTCAAATGTGCTGCATATTTTTTCATTACTTGTTGCTGTAAAGTTGCTCTAGCTGACATGTAAAAATATCATATAATGCTTTTATAGCATTGCATTTTGGTCCGATAAAAAAATTTTTGTGTTTTGCTCAAATTCGTTTAGGTGGATTGAACCCATTTGAGAAAAAAAATTAACCAATGGCCGATCTGGTTCCAGTCCATATGGGTCAGACACAAAATCACAATGTCTGTTTACTGAGACAAATCATTAAGAATACAGCCATTCATGCATAACTTGCTGTCTTGCATCTTTTAAGTGACATCTGATCCCAATGAACTAGCTTCGAGTATACAGGGTGTTTTGGCGACAGCTATCTCTGATTATTAAAATCAAGAGTTGAGAGACAAATGACATTTTTTTTGGTTGAAATTCAAAGTAGGGGGCAAACATCAAATATCGTGGCGCACCAATGGGGGGGGGGGGGGGGGGGGGATTCGGGGTTGGAACCCCCCCTGAGGCCGACTTAACCCCCCTTTTGTTCAACCCCTTTTCTTTCCTTACGCATTTGAGTACTGCAACTAAGATGTAAGACACGCAGTCGTCTGCACACTTGCAAAACGCATTTTTTTGACAATTTACCGTGAAGAAATCGAAATTAGTGCTGTTTAGATGGTATTGGCAAACTGTCACACCCCCCTGGCAGAGATCCTGGGTGCGCTACTGTCAAATATTGTGCAATAATGTACAGTGTTCTTATAAAAACCGGGTAATTGAAGCCAGTAAATGCTCCAGGCATATTCACTTAGAAGGAACCCTAAAATTTGCACCACTGTTAGTGATACAGTCACACGCTATCACGACAACTGATGCATGCACCTGTGAGCCAGGTGAGGTGGACTCAAGTCGCACCGACTGTGTTGCCGAAAGTTGGACCGGCACTACACTGAGCCTATCTTTCTTTTTCTTTCGCACTTGTCCGCATTCCACACAGGATAAAGCGGGAGACACACGGTTCGTTTGGCGTCCGATCCGGCATCTGACGTGCCAGAAGTGGCCGGAACCGACGCGTTTTGCCATGCCGAAGCGCCGGATCGGAAGACCGGGTGGAACGAATTGGACAGATTGTTGCCGCCCAACACGTCGACAACCGCACGTCGTTTCGCCGCAGCCAATGACACTGTGCTGGCATCTGATCTCCGACGTTCCCTCCACAGAGGTGGCGCTGCAGGCCAGTTTCTCTCAGCTTTTTTTTTTTTTTTTTTTTTTTTCTCGCCGGCTGCAACAGCACTGGTACAATTCATTTCTGACCACGAAATAGTTACCAGTTCGGTTGTAAAATCCTCTCGAACGTGTGCCTGTTTTGCTAAGCAGCGTCTAGTACTAGCACTCAGCTACTGGCGAGATTTGCCGGCAGCCGCGATGCAACAGCATTTCACAGGTAGACAGCACACATGACTGTATGAGCGAGGCTGCTCGCTTAGCTTTCATGCTTGCCCTTCGCATCAACGGCATCCAATCCAATTGTACTTAATTGGGGTAACCTACATGTACAGTGTTAATCGTACTGGCAAAAATAAGTGCACTCAATGAGTTCGGGCTGGATCGCAAGTGCCGTCAGCCATGGCGTCCGCCGAGCTAGGCCTACTGGCTTGACGTCAGCGGAGCCGTCAGTGGACAACACACCATGCGAAGTGTTTTGTCGCTTGCAAAGACATAATTTTAGTGACAGTGTTCGCGGTAAAGCGAAGCCACATTGAGCAAAGTTTTTTATTCTGTATTATCGCCGAGGATATGAAGTGTCTGAGTGTACAAGTTGGGGCGCAGGATCTGGGCGGAGCTTATGCACCGCTCGCTCGTTCGGATGCACGTCCCATGTGCCCCAAATCGTCGTATGCTGCATGCCAGAGCATGCGCCGCCGCACGTCGGATCGGACACCGAATCATACCATGTGTCTCCTGCTTAAGGTGATCCTCTGCTGTTGCTAACATGCAGCACCCTCCTCACTTTCCATCCCCTACTCCATCATCTAAAGCTTTTGGCAAGATGTTCACAATGCAGCTTCTACCCTACCCATCAGTGCTGACACGTGACTTCCCCGATTTTCATCATGTGCACGGAACCACTGTAAACAAACTCTACACTGGAGCACTGCACGGACCTGATTTGTCAGCCCAAGCCGGCCTGGCCCATCGTCTAAAGCCTGGGCTCGCTGAAGTAACTAGGTCTATATGCACATGCAAAAAACATGTCATAGCTTAGGTGGTATATCGAAAGACATTACAATAAAACTGCAGTTAGAATAAGACATGGCAATAAAACTTTTTTTTTCCCATTACAGTATAGTATAGCTAGCATAAAAAAAACCGAAAAAAGCAATGGGTTAAATATTCTGGAAAGGCATTTATTTGAAGCTTTGCATACACTTTGTTTAAAACACAATAAATTTGGTTTAGAAAACACATTTGTGGAGCGGTCTATGATTAATAAATAGTTCTAACACCAAGCAAAAGCAGTGTTTTTCAAAACATGCACATTTCAACTCTTGCACGAAAATAATAAAGGAGGCAATGATCGTGTACAGTAGGATCAAGCTATACAATATGATCATCTTATTAAAGCTACAAGCGTTTCCTCCTTTTCATCTAAAATTAAAGGTGGCAACATGATACGCAGTTACACATGCGTGGCAGGAAATGAGCTGCCACACTGACCCTGCCTAACTCCCGACGATGCACTTCTCTTTCAGGCCCACAAAACATTGCAAATGCAGCTAAAGTGGAAGCCATCGATGTATACTGCAGTGACCATCAAGCAGCTTCAATGTTTCAATAAATAAGAAAAGTCCAGGTGTCCTTAGCTATCACCTAATAGAGCGAAAGCCTTGTAAAGCCTACTGTAATTCACCTTAATCCACCCCAATTCACCTTAATCAACCTTAATCCTCCTTAGTACAACTAATCCACCCTAATCATCCTTCATCCTTAAGGTACCCTAATGCAATCACTAATCAATCATTAACTTTGCTAATAATTAATGATTTCTTATACACGGCAGGACACGCTTTGGTTTGCTTCTGGCTTTGGGTCATGTGATATTTTCTGTACCTCACAACGCGACCTTGAAACTATAGATCTAAGGCTTTTGCCTTTAAAAACATTGTGGTAAATAGCGCAACGGCAAAACGATAAAAGTATTGAAAGCCAGCCATACCAGTCAAACCGTATCAAGAGTGCCTTTTAGTCCATTTTTTTACTTTCAGGGGAAGAACATCAGCTTTATAAACAAAAACAAAATAAATTTCAATTGTTTTTTTATTTTTTTGCTAAGGTAATTAAGAGCTAGCTTTTCCAACTTCTCACTTATGCTTCGCGCAGAATGCCTTGGATCTATGCAGAACACCCCGCGACTTGAAAACCTGACCTAGGCCCATCAGTGAAAAGGCCGACCTTGCAGCTCCAGCTCGAGCCCAGACTGGGCCCACCAAAGAGCGCTTTAGCCGGCCAGGGCTTTCAGTAGGGCGTAGCTCGTGCAGTGCACCACGCTACGATCAAAAAGCTGCGCTCCAGCTAGCAACACATTTCAAATTGCCGCATTAAAAAACATTCTAATTCATGATTTGTTGTGAATATAAGAATTAAAACCTTGTACCATGGTCAGGTTTTAAAAAAAAAGTAATTTTTTTTAAGATATGACCATAGACGCAATGGTCTTACGTATGCAGATTGTGTTAATAAGGGCCTTAGAGGGACATAAAGGCAAAGGTGGACTGTTTATACCATTCGAGAAACATCGCAGGGCTTGTTTCGTGCCATTTAAAAGACTTAGTAAAGAGATAAATTCAAGAGATAATTACGACTGAAAGGGCACCGTTCCTCTAGTGCAATTCAAATCACTTGACACGAGCGAGGTGGTGACGCTGCATGTCATCACTGTCTTTTACTGCTGTGGGTGAACAGCATTGCTGCCAGAGTATTAGTGTAAAACTCAAAAGCGCGGCAATAAAAACAATCAAGTGTGAGAGCGCAGGTGGCACAGGGTCAACTGAAAAGGAAACCTTTCACAGCCATGTCGTTGTCAAGGGTATTTTATCGAGTTAATTTTTCTAAATCTCGAATAAAAGTGAAGTAGCATTTCTGCATTTTAATCAACATATATGCAATGCAATAAACTTTTTATTATCAGTGGTTGAGTACTAGCATAGTCCCTTAATAGCTTTTTCTGGTCACGAAACTCCCGCCTCAATTTGATATAGAGCCAGCGCCTGCCGCTAGGGGCGCCATAGTAAAGAAAGGCCACCAGCCGAGCGGTCACCGCAGCGGCGGCGGTATTTTTTCTGCTGTGGTCGCGTTGCGGCCGAAAGCCCAGCTTATTTTCAATTTATTTACATTGATTTTGTCGTAGCAGTTACAGTATCCAAACTTGAACATCTGAGAGTGTTTCTAAACGAAATCAAGGCGCGTACAAAAAGTAAAACAATCTCAAAGTCAGGGCGGTCGTGTGTCAGCAGACGACGCGCATAGAATTCTTTTTACTGAGAAATCTGTCGTTAGTTGGCCCAACCGGCTTCGATTAACAACTTTTAAGCGAATTTTATGCGCTGTACAAAGCATAAGACATTAGCGGCGTGGCGTTGCCAGTAAACGACAACCTGAGCTCAAGGTCGTGTGCTGTTTTCGAATTCCGATGCACTCGAGCTGTTCAGGCGATGGTGACAGATTGTAATCGCACGTAACATAAATGTTCTATGACGTCAAAAAGTTTGGAACAGGTACATCGGCAGATCGTAGCCATGAATGAAGCGCTTGCTTGAGGGAAGTATTGTCATTTTCACGTATCGCAAGCTTTGCTAGTTTTCGTGCGTATATTCCAAATGTGCGAGAAAGTTTTCAAACGCGATTTTCGTGCCAATATGCCCTATGAAAACGCAAATGGATTATTATGCCCGACGGACTCAGCATACTGCGCTTATTAATCTTTAACTCGCACAAGCAGAGTGACGAATATTGACGGTCTGCTGCACTCAGTAATACCATCTTGGCGAACTGCGACGCATAATAGTATTTGAATCGCGAGCTTTCTTTGAAGCAAATGTAGCCGTTCTAACTCGCGAAAATTCTTATGAGAAATAACATTTAATTTTCGCTTTCACTCAGTACTGGGTGTAGAGCTCAAAAACGATCTGAAAGTTGTACTGACACAGAAAACTGACATCTTGTTTTTCCTGTTGCACTAAGTTACTAATGTCCCATTTACACGGCTGGCAGCCTACTTTGCTTCATGAGGAAACAAATTATTTCTGTGGCAGGGCCCCTTTTGTAAGCCGTGCAGCGCTGAGGTAGCAACGTTAAGCAAATGTTAGAATTGTCAATAGCTGTTGCTATCAGCACGCGAAATCCATAGGCCTATGGATTTCAAAACTAAGTGCTTATGTGAATAATTGGCCGTCTATAAATATCAACACACGGACAGTGCAATTATGGTTACAGCTAGGTCATAAAATTTTATTGTTAAACCAGAACAAAGTTTTATATGTGCTTATGTTCTCGTGGATGTACTCATAGGCACTGATGATGTTATTGCAATATATAAATGAAACAAATCTTGTAAACAGAACAGGCGACTGAGAATCACGCACACACACACAGGCCGTCGAAAACACGAGGAATGGCAGTAGGCTGAGGCGCGGCTTGTCCCTCGGCAACGATACGGCGTCACAGTCTATCGTGAAATCCATCATCCGTACGGAGATGGATGATGGAAAAGTACTTCGTGCACACACGCACATGCTTGGACTCGAAGCTGAAATCGTCCGTTTCTTGCCGTGGTATGGCTCGCTTCCAATTTTCGAAGTGCTCACGAACACTCGGCATGCAAAATAGCGATACCTTTTCGGCAGTGCCTTTGCAGCTGGAACGGGCCGCCGGCACACAACACATGCGGCATCATGAAGCGAACGTGCTGCTTCAATTGTAGAATGCACAATTCGGATCTTGCCTAAAAATCAATCACAATATAAAAGTACGCGTCCAAACTTTCAGCACACGCCGGCCGCATCTGCAGTCTCTCGGGTTTAATGCGGAGAAAGGTGCCTCTCAGCTGCGGTGGCGCGCAGCGCGGCGGCTGTCATGCGACATATCAAGCTCTCCCATAGAGTGACGGCGGAGTTTCGTGACCAGAAAAGTATTGAGGGACTATGGTACTAGGACAACTATAATGACATGTCATTGAGATAGTATATAATGTCGTGGTAGAGTCTCCAATCATGTCCTACGTTTACCTCAATTTCTCACCTAGTAAAGCTGTGTTCTCGATAACATTGATGCATTAGACATTATCAAGTATTAATCAATCACTTTACCTTAACTTAATCATGCATTTAGTGTATCTTTAAGAGTTGGAAATAACAAAACTTGGATACGGTTTTACTTTATCATTTTCCTTTTCGTACTCTTTTACTGTAGCAACTATAACATTAAAGTCAAACCTCGATATGACTAACCTCGATTTAACAAAAATTCACGAAGTAACGAACTATTTTCATTTCCTGATTTAGTTACACTTAAAACGTGTATTTTTTTTGCGATTTAACGAAGTAATTTCGTGACACGGTTTCGATTAAACTAAGTTTTCACGGCCATTTCAGCAAAATAATAAAAACTACAAATGCTGGCCGATGTTTAAGTTATTTGCAAGCGTCCTTCTGCATGAAAAGTTCAAGCAGAACGCCGACGAAGTGCACGCGCCGGACGCAGTATGCAGGAAATGGCGCTGTGCCATTTGTGTGTAAACAACTTGCGGAGGCTTGGAGCACTCGAAGAAACACAGGAGCTGACAATTCCTTCAGCGCAAGGGAGTGAGGAAGGGGGCATTCATGATGATGTGTGGTGTTTTATGGCGCAAGGGCCAGTTATGGCCAAAGAGCGCCATGCAGGTGTTTGTGAGTGTGCAGTGGAGCGATGAATTCTGAGAAGTAGTTGAAGCATGGCTGTAAAGCGGCCTAAAAATAATCGCTCTAAAGTGCGTAAATATACATGTACTAAAATCATGGCAATGACTAATGAGGTGTACTATGAAATGAATGCATGGAGAAAGAATGACACGACATTTAATATTTAAGATGCCAGTAATTGGCAAGAAGCACTACTGCCTATACAGAGCCCTTAAACCACAAGGGCCTGGAGGCATGTGCTATAAAACTACCATCACAGCGGCATCCTCTGGAGAGAGGCTGCGACGAACTTATTGGGCTAAAACATGCAGGACCATATCGTTCAAGAAATCGACGACTGATTTGGCGTTAAAAGCGGTTCTTCACCAAGAAACATGATGGGATGAAGAGGGACATGATACCGATACGCTTGAGAAAAATATTTCTTTCTCTCTGTTCCAGCTCCCGACACTCCCCGAGGACGTGGAGGATGGTCAGCCTCTCACCACATCTATCACAGGTTGGTGGTTCATCACCAGTAAGCGAAAAATTGTGGGTGCCATATGTATGTCCTATCTTAGACGACAGAGCAGGACATCAGTTTGTCGTGTTTTCGTTATAGGGGGCCAGAAGCCTAACTGTGGTTTCATCCAAGTGAAGCTTATTATTTCTTTCCACATCCCACAAGCGTTGCCAATGGCTTTGCAGTTTCTTTCCCAGGAAAGGCTGTGCAGGAACAGCACCTGTAGGGAGATGTAATGCCTGAGATGTAACTGATGTGGCCATTGGTCTGCTCGAACATTGCCCTTGATGCCTGTATGGCAGGCACCAGCATATAATCACATGCTGGTTAGATATACGCTTTGCATAGAGTGGAATACAGTTCATTAAGTACAGAGTTTTGTGTATAGAGTGACTTCAATGCTTGACGGCACTTTGGGAGTCTAAAATGAAAGTCTTTTGAAGTTGTGATCTCATTTATACTTCATAGCCGATAATAGTGCATAGGCCTGAGCCGTAAAGATACTTGTCTCCGGGTGCAGTACACCGGATTCCGAAAAGGATGGACCGATGGCTGCATAAGATACCCGGCATATGACTTGGAGCTGTGTAAAACTCTGTACACGAGTATTAGATTGGAGTTCTAGGAAATGCATTTAATGGTGCTCTGGCGCCTGTTTCGCAACTTCTATAAATGATGTCACAATCTATGAACTGCCACTGCCATGGAGGTACAGTTCCACTGGAGCCATAGGGGACTGTTCAGAATTGGAACACCCATTTCCTCACTAAGGTTTCTTACACGCAATGAGAACAGCTTTCTCGCTGCAGGCGGTATGGAAGAGTGTGGCAGCGCTCACATCGTTTATCGTTGAATGAGAAGGATGTTAAATGTTGCTTGTACTTTCAGAAATATATAACTGCTGTTACCGCTGCAAATGAAGTGACCACTTATTCGACTCTGGACTTGGAGATTGGACTTGTCCTGAAAGCACCAGTCGCGAGACGGATGCCCAAGTGGTGAACGGGGTCTAGGATTTTTAATGCACTTGGTGTTGCGGAATTATAAATTATAGACCCGTAATCAAGGCGTGAGAGGAAAGACTGTTATACAAGTTTAAGAGACACTTCGATCACTGCCCATGTTGTGCGCGATAGAAGCTTTAGAAGGTTCATTGTCGTCAGGCACTTTGTCCTCAGACGCTTAATACGAGGAATAAACGTGAGAATCGAAGTTACTCCAAGAAACTTGTGCTCGCTGCTCACAGAGAGCGCATCTCCTTTGATTTCAATAGCTGGGACTGGCGTACCCCTCTCTTGTTTGTGAAGAGTACGCAAGTGCTCTTCTGCGCACTTACTTTAAAACCATTTTCATCTGCCCATTTGGACAATTTGTTTATTCCAAGCTGCACTTGTCGTTCGCAGATGGAAATATTGCATGACTTGGAGGCTATTTGCACATCGTCGACATAAACGGAATAAAACATAGTGCGTGCGATGGCCGTATGCAGGCCGTTCACTTTTACAATAAATAGCGTGCAACTAAACACTCCCTTGCGGCACAGGGTCTCTTGGGTGAAGGGCCTAGACAGAGCGTTACCCACTTTTACACGGAATGTGCGATTAGACAGATAACTTTCGATTGTGTTTAGCATGTTGCCACGGACACCATCGTCAAAAGATCTCGGAGAATTCCGTAGTGCCATGTCGTATCGTAAGCCTTTTCTAGGTCCAGAAATACTGAGAGACAAAACTGCTTATGTATAAAAGCATCTCTAATGTAAGATTCAATGCGAACAAGGTGGTCTGTTGTGGACATACCTTCTCTGAAACCACACTGTAAGGGATCGCGTATTTTGTTGCTTTCAAGAAAATGGATAAGGCGCCGGTTAACCATTTTCTGAAAGAGCTTGCATATACAACTTGTCAGAGCTATAGGCCTATAGCTACTGGCCGAAGAAGGTTCCTTGTCATCTTTGAGAATAGGAATTACGACTGCTTCTTCCATGCAGTCGGAATGTAGCTGGCAGAGAACATGGTGTTAAAGAGTGACAGTAGTGTTTTGTGGGTTTCAGCGTGCAAGTGTTTTATCATTTCATATAGTATTCTGTCACTTCCTGGAGCAGAATCGTTACAACAATTCAGTGAAGCCTGAAACTCCGCCATGCTAAATGGACGATTGTATGCTGCATTGGCTGTGTCTTTCCTAGCCAGAGGCTGTCGCTCTGCTTGCCACTGGTATTTAACAAATGTGTCTGTGTAATGGGATGTACTGGATATATGCTCGAATGTGCTCCTAGACAATCAGCCTGGTCCTCAAGAGTGTTCCTTGTGTGTTTACTAAAGGTAGAGGATGAGTTTTCCGGCCTTTTATTTTGTTTACCTGTTCCAGGCTTTGCGTTCGTCTGTATAAGATTAATATTGCTTCTGTATTTTCCCCAACTTTCCCGTTTAGCACGGCGGCGGTTTTTCTACCTTGTGACTTGAACGCCTTGAAGTTAATTAGGTTTTCTGCGGTTGGGGAGCTACGAAGGAGATTCCAGGCCTTGTTTTGCTTTTTCCGGGCTTCCCTACACTCCTCATTCCACCATGGAATCGGTCGTTTCGATGGCGACCCATTTGTTTGGGGTATAGATACTGATGCAGCATCAATAATAAACGCTGTAAAATATGCTACTGCACTGTCAATACCAAGTGCACGGACATCGTCCCAGGGCAAATGTGTTACTTCACGAAACCGCGTCCAGTCGGCTGAATCGACTTTCCATCTAGGAACATGTGTAGAGCACTCAGCTTGTTTTGTAAGGTTTAGTACGATGGCGAAGTGATCACTTCCATAAGGGTTATTAATAACATCCCACTTCAGATATGGCACAATTGTACTGGACGCTATGCTTATGTCTATGAAGAAAATTTTGTGTGTAGGGCTGTAGAATGTTGGTTCTTTTTGTTAAGCAAGCAGGCACTTGAGATTAGAAGTTTTCTATTAGCCGTCCTCTCGCATCATAGCGAGAGTTGCCCCACAGTGTACTATGTGCATTTAGATCACCAACGACTATGTAAGGGTGATGGAGTTCATCAATAAAGCTTTGAAATGTTGTTCTAGAGATTGATAACTTGGGGGGATGTATATAGACGCGATGGTGACTAGTTTATTGAATAGCACTGCTTCGATAGCAACTGCTTCAAGAGGGGTTTGGAGTTGCAGTTTCCGACATGAAACACCTCTGTCAGCTACTATAGCTACACCGCCTGACGATGCAACAGCTCGTCCCGGTCTTTCGGAAATAGCGTATTGCTGGAGAAAGTTTGTGTAGGTTTAAGATGTGTCTCCAGAACAACAGCACCTTTGGATTGTATTTGTGTAAAGTTCTTTAATGTCATCGAGGTTGTGCATTAGGCCTCTCACGTTCCAGTGTAATATGTGTATCCACATCGTTTGTGTTTTTGGGCTGGTGTCAAGACGAGTCTAGTTGGCTTACGGAGCCTTTCCAGGCCCCGTAATCCGGAGTTTGTCTTTTGGAGCAGTCGCGAGAATCGCGTTGCTCCGGAGGCACTGGATGCGCCGCCTGGCTTGGGTTTGTGTCCATCGACTCCAGCTGGACTTCCGCTCAAGCGAGCGGGGTGTTTTCGGGGTGGGCCTTGCCTTGAAAAGCAGGGCCTTGGAGCCACCAACCAGAGGTCGATGGGCCTCCTTCAGAGACGGCGAGCAGCGCTGGCTGCTGTCGCCTGGGGGGCTGGTGGCACAGCCGCGGTCACACTCTTTGGGGCCGGGCCGATGCCGGAGTCTGCTGCAGCGTTGCCCCCTTTCGCGCTGCACCAACATACCCTGCGGTATGCAGGAAGGAAACGCGTTTCCGCACTTCTTGAAATGAGATGTTCTCTTTCACTTTCAATGTAATGATACCTTCTTCTGTCTTCCACATAGGGCATGATCGGGAATATGTGGCATGCTCACCGTCGCAGTTTGTGCAATGGAGCGTGTCAGTGCAGTTGTCGGAAGTGTGTCTTGTTTGCCACATTTTGTGCAAGTAAGCGGCCGTGGCCCTTTGCGAGCCATGGCCAATCTCTGACATTTGAAACATCTGCGTGGATTGGAATGTAGGGTCTTACTCGTGTCTTTGCGTAACCAGTTTCGAGAGAGTCTGGCAGTACACTCGTCGCAAAGGTGAAAATGAGAGTTTTGTACGAATTTCTTTGTTGTCACGTTTGATCATTATTCTTTGCACTTTGATAACATCCTGTTCCTTCCATCCTTCAACTAGTTCTTCGCTCAGATTCATGAGTCATCATAGGATACCACACCTCTGGATGTGCTCATTGAGCGATGTGGGGTTACCGTGATTTCAACATCACCAAAAGCAAGGAGATTTGAAATCTTTTAATGTTGTAGTTTGTCACGCACTTCAAGCAGTAGGTCGCCGCTAGCCATTTTAGTGGTTTTGTATCCAGGACCCAGCACGTCTGTGAGAACTTTTGCAACGGTGAAAGGGTTCTGACTGTGTTTTCGGCGCATTTGCTATGTATAACATGGTAGCGTGGGAAGGATGCCTTGCTTGGACAAAAAATTGCCGTTTCTTCGGTGCGCCCTCTTTTCGAAAGAGGGCGATCAGGCAGTCGGGGAAAGGCACTTAAAGCCATAAATACTTTTTGTTTTCGGCAGCTACGCCAGCCGCCCACCACCGAGCCCAACAAGGGGACGCTACAACACCCGAAGGAGACGCAGACACCAGCTGTATGTAGCTACTACAGTGTAGACCGCTTATAACTAAGTCGCCGGAGTCGCGAATATCTGCACTATAAGTGGTACCGCACTATAACCAAAACAACAATTTTCAAGCCCTGCACGTATGCAAAACATGTAGACCAAGCATGTAGACACGCTTTGTACTATCGCGCGCACATCGCTATACGTTTTCGTCAGTGAGCTGGCGAAACATAATTGCGATGTAGCACCCCCCGACAGCTTGCACCAAGTCAAAGCGGAACAACTGTTTGCCGTGACCGCTGCGAAAAAAACAGTGACCGCTATCGATGCGATTATGAACGCTGACTTTGTGGTGCTGAAGGCACGCGCCCGACGCACATACCGAGTCGCTCAGTCGCTAACAGCTGGCAGTCGAAACCGCGGTCGCTATCTATGCGATCATCGATGGCGATACGTAGTTTTTAGGCACGCGGCCGACGCGCATACCGAGTAAAAACGAAACTACTGTTCGCCGCAAACGCTGCGGAGAAAACCGCGGCCGCTATCGACGGGATCGTGGATGACGACTACGCAGTTACGAAAGCCGTGGCCAATGCGGTGTGATGCGCGGCGGTAAACGAAAGAATACAGGCTTTAAAGACACAAATAGGCTTGAAGCGTTCCGGCGTTGCTATCATTCACGTACGATTTCAACTGATGGCTGTGGCGATGCGGACTCCGCCGCTTCGTTTTAGTTGGACGCTAGCGCCGTTCTTGCTCTTTTGCGTCGCACATTTGCGGCGCTCCTCGCTCAGCGAGCTCCGAAAGTAGTCTGAAACTGATGTGCAGCCAAATAAGTCCGAATTAACGAGAATTGATTGCACTGAATAATGCATACGCTGGCCGGCAGCACGCACCTTGTGAGAAGCTGCTCGCTGCCGCCCTTGTCGGCGAGATTTTCCGGCGGAAGCTGCATTATAACGGTATTTCGTCTCACACGGCTGCACTGTAAGCGGTATGCGTATACATGGAGTTCTAGGGGAGGGTAAACGGGAGTCTGAAAAGACCGCACTATATCCGGTCCTGCACCATAAGCGGTTACGTTATAAGTGGTCTATACTGTATAACCTAATATAAATATCCTAGGTTGGATAGAATACACCAGGTTAACCCTTGCTGCCTGCGAAGTCGGAAATAAAAGGAAGAGAGGAGGATACAGGAAAGATTGCAAGTGAGAGAGAAAGACGAAGATCGGAGAGGAGGATAGGAAAAGGCAACTACCGATTTCCCCCGGGTGGTCAGTCCGGGGTGCCGTCTATGTGAAGCAGAGGCCAAAGGGGTGTGTTGCCTCTGCCGAGGGGCCATAAAGGTCCAAACACCCGGCATCGGCTCAACCCCCAGGATCCCCTTTTCCCCGGACACGGCTAAGCCACGCACGGTTAAGTGCGGAGGGTCCAACCCCCCTGTGCTCGGGTCCGTGGTGTCGCACAAACCAAAGGCCTGCTAACGCGGATGCCCCTGCGGGGGAAGGGGGCATTAATAACGTGATCAAGCACGCGCTATAGGGGGCAGGGAGCAGGGGATGTGCATTTATCCGCCCTCTCCAATCCTCTACCCTACCCTTGCTGAACCTGCCTATGGCTGTCCAAATGCGATATTGGGGGTAATCTTTAGCAAGCGCAAAGATTGAGCCGAGATGGTTGCTGCCTTCATGCAATCTGGTTTTCCAGGCACGGTGCGAAGTGTTTGCTCGCACTGCGATAGCGAGTGTTCTTGATAATCTAATGATCTTTGTCGGAACGCGCGTGACACCGATAAAACTACGAACCTTACTTCGTGTATTTGTCTCTTCGTTATCACTATCAATGCTCCGCCTTTCTGCCAAAATTGCAACATTTTTTTTAGAGCGCAGCTCTTAGGCGCCCATTTTTGGGTTGAGTGTCGGGTCCCGCGGCGTACCTGGGATGCAGTGATGGTACCAAAAATGGATGACGGTGCAACACCCGTGTCACACGGGCGTTTGGAAGGCCTTCCAACCGATAGTCAGTTGACTCAAAGGTCAAGCTCGAGCTGCTACACGGGCAGCTTCGAAGGCCGCCAAGTCAATAGTCAATCGAGTCAACGGAGCACCCTACAACTCTATCGAAATCTCAATGGCCTTTGAGCAACGGAAGCGGAAACAGCGCGAACATGCGCTCTCTTTCACAGTGTGCTCGTACTCACGGTTAGAAAGAACAAATCAAACAAAATGCTCTAAAATACTATATATGAGTGTTATTAATTATTAATAAAGTATTTTTGCCATTTGATATGTGCGAACTGCACATACTCTCGATCGACAACAGCGACGTGCTTGTGTTCGTACACTCTCCCTCTACTCCATGTGCTGCCGGC